>NC_091354.1:15062003-15104503 GCF_038502225.1 Cherax quadricarinatus | reverse complement strand
GTTCATGGAAGGCAAATCTTGTATCACAAACCTCCTGGAGTTTTATGACAAGGTAACAGAAGTAAGACACGAGAGAGAGGGTTGGGTAGATTGCGTTTTCCTAGACTGCAGGAAGGCCTTTGACACAGTTCCCCACAAGAGATTAGTGCAGAAGCTGGAGGATCAGGCACACGTAAAAGGAAGGGCACTGCAATGGATAAGGGAATACCTGACAGGGAGGCAGCAACGAGTCATGGTACGTGAAGAGGTATCACAGTGGGCGCCTGTTACGAGCGGGGTCCCACAGGGGTCAGTTCTAGGACCAGTGCTATTTTTGATATATGTGAACGACATGATGGAAGGAATAGACTCTGAAGTGTCCCTGTTCGCAGATGACGTGAAGTTGATGAGAAGAATTAAATCGGACGAGGATGAGGCAGGACTGCAAAGAGACCTGGAGAGGCTGGACATGTGGTCCAGTAACTGGCTCCTCGAATTCAATCCAGCCAAATGCAAAGTCATGAAGATTGGGGAGGGGCAAAGAAGACCGCAGACAGAATATAGGCTAGGTGGACAAAGACTACAGACCTCACTCAGGGAGAAAGACCTTGGGGTGACCATAACACCGAGCACATCACCGGAGGCACACATCAACCAAATAACCGCTGCAGCATACGGGCGCCTGGCAAACCTGAGAATAGCGTTCCGATACCTTAATAAGGAATCGTTCAAGACACTGTACACTGTGTATGTTAGACCCATACTGGAGTATGCAGCACCAGTCTGGAACCCACACCTGGTCAAGCACGTCAAGAAGTTAGAGAAAGTACAAAGGTTTGCAACAAGGCTAGTCCCAGAGCTCAAGGGAATGTCGTACGAGGAAAGGTTAAGGGAAATCGGACTGACGACACTGGAGGACAGAAGGGTCAGGGGAGACATGATAACGACATACAAGATACTGCGGGGAATAGACAAGGTGGACAGAGATAGGATGTTCCAGAGAGGGGACACAGGGACAAGGGGTCACAACTGGAAGCTGAAGACTCAGACGAGTCACAGGGACGTTAGGAAGTATTTCTTCAGTCATAGAGTTGTCAGCAAATGGAATAGCCTAGCAAGTGAAGTAGTGGAGGCAGGAACCATACATAGTTTTAAGAAGAGGTATGACAAAGCTCAGGAAGCAGAGAGAGAGAGGATCCAGTAGCGATCAGTGAAGAGGCGGGGCCAGGAGCTGAGTCTCGACCCCTGCAACCACAATTAGGTGAGTACAATTAGGTGAGTACACACATACACACACACACACACACACACACACACACACACACACACACACACACACACACACACACTCACACACTCACACACTCACACACTCACACTCGCCTTCAAGGACCATAACATTGTATCAATCGCATCTGCTAGAAAAATGACAGGATGGATAATGAGAACCTTCAAAACTAGGGAGGCCAAGCCCATGATGACACTCTTCAGGTCACTTGTTCTATCTAGGCTGGAATATTGCTGCACACTAACAGCACCTTTCAAGGCAGGTGAAATTGCTGACCTAGAAAATGTACAGAGAACCTTCATGGCGCGCATAACGGAGATAAAACACCTCAATTACTGGGAGCGCTTGAGGTTCCTAAACCTGTATTCCCTGCAATGCAGGCGGGAGAGATACATGATTATATACACCTGGAAAATCCTAGAGGGACTAGTACCGAACTTGCACACGAAAATCACTCACTACGAAAACAAAAGACTTGGCAGACGATGCAACATCCCCCCAATGAAAAGCAGGGGTGTCACTAGCACGTTAAGAGACCATACAATAAGTGTCAGGGGCCCGAGACTGTTCAACTGCCTCCCAGCATACATAAGGGGGATTACCAACAGACCCCTGGCAGTCTTCAAGCTGGCACTGGACAAGCACCTAAAGTCAGTTCCTGACCAGCCAGGCTGTGGCTCGTACGTTGGTTTGCGTGCAGCCAGCAGTAACAGCCTGGTTGATCAGGCTCTGATCCACCAGGAGGCCTGGTCACAGTTCCAGACCCAGAACTGTCTCCAGGTAAATAACAGTTGGAGCAGGCTAAGTTACCTCACAATAATATTCCCACCTTTTTCTGTTTCTTGACAAACCTTACCTAACCTAACCTCTTTGATATCTCAAGTCAAATTAAACCTGTTTATTATTATTATAATCAAAAAGAAGTGCTAAACCTACCAGGGTCATACAGTGCTGCAGGGTAGGAAATGATGCAGGATCTAAGGATAAACAAGGGTGGAGATGACAATAAAGGTAAAGTTAGGAGGGGTTGTGAGGAGTGCTGAAGGAAGGTTTATCAAAGTTTGTGTAATAAATCATTTGCTGTCAAAAAGTCGAAGAGGGAGTCTGTGTCAAAGGTGGATCCGTCAGCAAAGATGGAAAATAAAGTAAGGGCATTAGTGGTGATGATGTCGGAGGAAAATTCTGGGTGCTTGTTGATAGACAGGACAGTCCAATATAATATGGGAAATTGAAACAGGAACTAGACAATTCTCACAAAGTGGAACAGGGCACCTCTCCGTGAGATACCCATGAGTTATTGATGACAAGAAGGCCAGAAACCCAAATTTGGTATGATAGAATGTAATTTATTATGAATCGTATCACCCCAATGTTGTTGCCAATGGTTGTGAAGGTGGGTAGAGATTGCAGCAAAATAATCAGAGAATGGAATACTTCTATATGAAACTGTTAGGTCATGTACTGCAGATCGCACAGCAGAGTCCACCTGCTTATTGCTTTGAACGTCAACATGACCAGAGACCCAACAGAAAACGATTATTTTATTTTTGCTAGTAATGTGGCGCAACCAAAGCTGTATATGAAGAACTAGCGGATGAGGTGAATTAAATTTTTTAATAGCTTGCAAAGCACTGAAGGAGTCTGAGACGATTACATATTTTGAAGTAGGCATGGATGCAATATGGATTATTGCAATGAGTCTAGCAAGGAATTGACACTTGTTAATAATGAGTGTCAATTCCTTGGGTGACTATGAAGTTACTACATTGGAGATTGTCCAGCAGTGAAGCCCTCTCACACCATATCTCTTATGCATAATGGTTAAGAAAATTACAAGACTGACCATTGAGTTTAACATGTACTATATGCTGCATAAGAATAATATTGTTATGGTATGTTTGATATACCTTTGATGAGTTTCAAGTTTTTTCTACTCCCAGAGCCCAGCCTTGGGCCAGGTTCATCTAGTGCTTGCCTGATTAATTGTGCTGTTGCAGCTGGTGGTTCACTGACCCACAAATCCATCACAGCCTGGCTGATCTGGCACCTGGTAAGGATATGTACGTACTTGTCTAGTTTCCTTTTGAAAACTTCTACGCTTGTCCCAATAGTATTTCTGATATCTTCTGGTAAGATGTTGAATAGTCTGGGGCCATGGATATTGATACAATGTTCCCTTATTGTGCTTATTACTATTTATTTTACATTTCCTCCCATATCTCTCATTCCAGTGTGCTGTTACGACAGTGTGCAGATTTGGGAAAAGATCTTCATTTATCTTTAGGTTAAGCATAAGATAATCACTGAGTGGAAAGTAATAAGCATTGGGCAAATTTTCAGTTTATTGATCTTATGAATAGATATGCAAAGACTACACTTTGCACTTACATACAAAAACATGAATTTGTATTAACAAATGAAGTCAGGACTGTAACACAAGCATTGTATAGAGAAGCTCAAGCCTGCATCTTTGTGATTCTATCTTAAAAAATATAGAGGGAATCCTTTATTAAACTATATAATATACTGTATGGGCCTCCTAGAAATTAAAATTTTACATCAGAAGAACCCAGAGAATTTTGACTCTAGTATATGAACACATTTGTACCTCAATGCAGGAGATCTGAGAGCTTATGAAAAGTGATTCCAAATGTGTTTGAAAAATAAAACTTCAAACTGTTAATGGTCACCCATAATGCAGTGATAATCATGGAATATTATATACATTTACCTTGCTAGTACAGTATGCTAAACTCAGCCAATAAGTGCCTTAAATTCCACATAAACAATGACTGACAGTTTGAGGATTTCTGCCAAACACACCTTTGAAAGGGGATTGTGCTATGTAAGTCTGAAAAGGAATTCCTTAAATTGTAAATCACAAAAATAATATTGGAAATCTAGAGAGAGAAGATAAATATACATAAATCAAGCATATAATATGCTGTATAATTTTTTTCCTAATAGTATATTACAAAACATTCCTTACAGTAGACATAAATCAGCCTTACAACAAAGAGAAGTAGCATCATCTTTGTGAAGTTACATACTTAGATTTTATCAATATATACTATCAGAACTCAGTTATAAGAAGCTTTGGCCTAAGAAAAATGTAAATTTTTAAGTAATAAATTGAACTTTTAATTTTATATGCAGTAACAAAAGTTTATGAAACTTGGTACTGTACTGTACCAAGACCCCTATTTATATACTACCTAATATTTTTCAAGTGCAAATACATTTCCTGTCTGTGGTAAGTTTTTTTTTTTTTTTGCTTAGAGCTTTGACCAGTGTCAGTGCATCATGCTTTTTCACAAAAGGTAAAAAAAAAAAAAGTTGATAAAGACACACAAGCAACTGGAACTTAACTTAAGATGTTTTACCAACAAGCAGGTGAAACCTTGTCTTAAATAAAGCTGCCAATTGCTACTTGTGTGTCTGTATCAGCTTCAACTCATTGGTTTTTCTTTATCATCTATGCTATTAAAAATTAACACTATAAAACTCTACCTAAATCAAATATTATGCTTACTAGTCATAAACATACAAATATCTGTAAAATAACTATTTTTTTTCAGTCATTTAATACACAATATGACTATCTAGTGTTCAGAATTGCAAAATGATAATTTTCACAAAACACAATGTACAAGTTGTTATTATTTACTATACACTACTGCTAAGTTCAAGTAGAAAGTAGATTAGAACAAGAAACATATTTATGAAAAGAATAATTATAAAAATGTATATCTTTCTGAAGTGTTCTGCTAACTGAGGTGACAATGTGAGAAGCAACAACTACTGTAGTCCACAACTAAGGCAATGAGTGACCAGTTCTATTAATACCACTACCATGAATGAATAGTACTGTGACCTGAGTTCAGATTAAATTGCTGGCTCTGTGAACTCTTTACCATTCACACCACAAGAGCTGAATGGTAAACATCAGATTTTTACAAAATCACAACAAATTATGCAGATATGACACTAATATTATTTCTAAGTATACCACTAACATCAGTTCATATCTGGATATTTTATGAAAAGTGTGAAAGAGTAGTTATTAACCTATAATGGGTTTAAAGGAAAGAAGACAGTTGTTGGGTTTACAAAAGTTTTAACCTATAATGTCACTGAAGATTAAGAAGAGGACTATATGAGTGATTTGTGTTAGAGAACTTAACCCTTAAATGATGACCTGTGGTTAACTTTGCCCCTTCACCCTTACTGTGAGCAATTTTCATTTCTTGCTATATTTTATATATGAATGTACAGTATTAAGACAGAAAATGTTAAATATGTAATACAGGAGGTACCTACAAGGAAAAGGGGGTGTCTTCATGATGAAGGGTTCTTGATCCAAAGAATTGGAGCTACTGCACCCATTTCTTTGACCTCATTTTCTGTCATTCCCCAAACACTATGATTCTTACAGATTTAGTGCTTACCCCAGAAAATAACTATATTAATCTTACAACTCTTGACCAGTTCCTAGAATATATGAGTCTACAGCTCATTCATAAAATAAACATATTGGTATAAAAAAAAATGGAGAAAAATATAAGTTCTGAAATTCAGTCAAAGGTTGCATTTTGAATGTCCTCAACTGGAGATAAGCATTCTTAATGCTGTACATTTATTACTTGCTATTGGCTACATTATTAAGTACGTACTATTATTCGCAACTTTGATGTTTGTAACTCAGGATCCTACAGTACTAAACTCCTATGAACAATGAATTTTTAATACATTACCATTCTATGAAATAACAATCTTGTAGTCCTCAAGCTTGTTGACACAGGTTAATAAAATCTTGCATAGCACCCAAATATTTATTATATTGTATTGTACAGTAGTACAGTACTGTACTCAGCAGAGTACTTACAAAATATTCATAGTTTTCATCTTTGCAATAGCTGAAACTATTTACAGTACTGTACATTATACACATAGGTTGGTAAATGTTTTAGCATGTGTTTCAGTGTGTGGTACTTAAGGAGTAAAGTACCATACTCCCAAAAGAAGTGTACAGTGAAATTAGTGTTATTTCTATCACAAAAGCTGTGGAATGACCTGCATTGGTACTGTGTTCGTATATGCCATGTGACCAACACTTCCCTCAAAACAGTACACCCTAATTAAGTGATCCATTTAATTATATCTTTAGAACACATTGTTATTCATCCAAAAGCACTGGTGCTTTTCTCCCTTAAAGAACTGTTTTGTCATGATGCTCACCTACTAAGGCAGGGGTTTCCAAACTGTGGTATGCATATTCCTTAGGGGTAAGTGAAGGGATTTTCAAGGGTTACATGAGTGAGTTATTATAATATGTTGTGTTGTTATTGTCATCAATGATTTATTAATTTTTTTATTTATATTATGTACATTATAAATAAACATTCCCAAATTTTGATACAACCTTGTTTAATAGAAGCACTGTATTTCAGTGCTATACACAAAAGCATATGAAAGTACAGTATATTCTTATTGTAAAATGATCAGTAGTCCATATGTCTGTTAGGCGTCAGCACCATCACAATGGAGCTTCTCCGCCTGACCAAGCGAGTGAGCATTGCTCTTACACTGTTAGCTCCAGCGCTGTGAATAGTTGTCTCTTTCATCTGTTGTGTCAGGATTCTGATGCTGAACATGAAGCACTGCTTTATCCACACTGAGGTGTGTTACTCTCATGAGAAAATGTATGTAGTTCCTGGAGTTAAATCTCCAAGAGAAGAAATGGTTGAATTTCTTTTCTTGAGTGGGAAAGATAATTTAAGATTTTCTAAAATAATCTCTCTGACAAGGATTTAAAGTTGAAATTACCATACCTTAATGACATATTTTATCATTAACACACTGAAAATTTTGATACAAACCAATTCACAATACTGATGTCACTGGTAAAATTAGGGCATTTACCATGAAACCTAAATTGTGAACATAAAGTATCAAGGAATATGTTACCTGCAGTGTAGGCACACCTCTGGCAAGACAGTGATGGAGTGAATGATGATGAAAGTGTTTCTTCTTTTTTTTGGGTCACCCTGCCTTGGTGGGAAATGGCCGATGTTAATAAAAATAAAAATATCAACACATTAAAGTTTCACTTCTGAAAATCTGGCAGCAGCTCCTAAGGATGAACAAACTGGCTAAAATGACCTCAGTAAGCTTATTCAGAAACTGTTTTTGCTGTTTAACAAAATTAGGTCTTGCTTCCCAGATTTAACCCTTAAACTGTCCAAACATAGATCTATGTTTTTTCAACATTTGAAAGTATGTAAAAAAAGTAGATCTTCTTTTCTTTTTTTACATTTGAATAAGTGTAAAAAAAACTTTGATCTACATTTTTTTTTTTGTTATATTTGAAAATATGTAAAAAAAACAGATCTACTTTTGGAGCACTACGCATGTGAACGTAGATCTGCTTGGACAGTTTAAGGGCTAAAAGAGGGAGATGCAAAATTCATGTGTAACCCATTCATTCTGGATGTGCCCTCACTCACTCTGACAGCATGCATAAGAAATCTGCAAAGGTTGTCAATGACTAAATTCTTGTTACAGATGAGCTAGTCATACCCTCTAGTTGCAAACATGACAATAACAAAACTTTTAACATTTCCCACAACATACCTACACAAACATGAATTCTCTTTTTGTGCATCATTAAGATCAAATTTTGTGCTGTGTTCATTGTAGAGGATGACCTCAGGGTGGCTTTGTCAAAAGTAACAACCAAATTTAAAGCCCTGACTTGAAATAAGTAGGCACATCCTTCATACTAAATTTGCCAGAAGCTAAAAATGGTGTAAATATTTCTTGTCCTGATTAACTATTTGTAGTTTATACCTAAATTAGGTGTGGTTAGTAGGTTGGTAGACAGCAACCACCCAGGGAGGTACTACCGTCCTGCCAAGTGAGTGTAAAACGGAATCATGTAATTGTTTTACATGATGGTAAGAGTGCTGGTGTCTTTTTTCTGTCACTTAAACATGCAAGATTTCAGGTACGTCTTGCTACTTCTACTTACACTTAGGTCACACTACACATACATGTACAAGCATATATATACACACCCCTCTGGGTTTTCTTCTATTTTCTTTCTAGTTCTTGTTCTTGTTTATTTCCTCTTATCTCCATGGGGAAGTGGAACAGAATTCTTCCTCCCTAAGACATGCGTGTTGTAAGAGGCGACTAAAATGCCGGGAGCAAGGGGCTAGTAACCCCTTCTCCTGTATAAATTACTGAATTTAAAAAGAGAAACTTTCGTTTTTCTTTTTGGACCACCCTGCCTTGATAGGATACAGCCGGTTTGTTGAAAAAAAAAAAACTAAATTATCATCTTTAAAAAATGTGTATACTGCCTTTCTTAATATGAAGATATTACTGTAAATAATCTTTTTTGCAAGTACAATATGAGGCACTGAGGGAAAAAAAAAAAAGATGAACTCAGCAGCACGCAAAAAGTGCATAGTAAGTGAAAGTTGTTTATACATACAAGTGTTTACCAGTCTTTAAAATGAGACCAGTCTGATCAAAACTGTATGGTTGGTTTTTGAGATACTGTTGCAAACATGTTGTAAATGTTTGTGGGTGATATTCTCAAGTGACATTTGGCAAATTTTTAGGGTTTTATGTTATAAAGGCTTGTAGATAATTTTCACAAAAGTGACATGTGGCGAGTTCATCGTTTTTTCTCTCAGCACCTCGTATCTTTATTGTCAGGTTGCATATGGTTGCTTACAGTAAAAATTTATGTAAACAAATTTTTTGGTTTGCAAGTTTATCTTTTCTCTATAGAAAATATACTGTTAAACAGATAAATTACATACTCCTAAAAATTTTGTATATTGCTATATCTGCATGTCTTCATCTTACACATTATTTGCAGAATGTTATTTCTGACCTCTGTACAAAGGAATACACAGATGATAATACAAAACATCAAGGGGTGCTTGATTGGTGGTGGTTTAGGAATTGCTGTGCAAAGGTTTTACATACGTATTCTATTTTGTCTTCATCAAAACATATTTATTGGAAATATGTAATATAACTAACCACTGGTATCATTGTCACTGTTCTCAAATACTATTATACAACAATAATGCCAGTGTTCTCTTTCTGCAAAGTATTGTCTCGCCATGATATCCACGTCAGCATTAAACAATAAACACATGCGCACATGCACACACACAGTAAATACAAATAAGTACATATACAGTATAGTATATATTTTTTCAATACTTCTCGCAGAAACAAGTAAAAGTACATGCAGAGAAATACCACAACTAGAAGGATTTGAACCCAAATTGTCAGCTTTCCATGAATGTAGCTAGCTGCTGACCTGAAGCCTCAGCTACAGATGCCTCATAACATTTGGTAGCTTGGTGGAATGCAAGCCATGTTTCTTCTAATGCCAAGCACACCAATGAGCCTTAATCATGGTCTCCAACTATTTCATTCTCTTTCTGTGTGTTCTGGCCTCACATATAGGACATACAGGAGGAGACTGAAGTAGTAGCTGGAAACCATGCCAGGTGTTCGGAGAAACATGGCTTGAAGTCCATCAAGCTACTTAATGTTATGAGGCATCTGCAGCCAAGTGGTTTGAAGTGTCAGGAGAGCTGGCTGTGATACTTCTTTGCGAAGTATGTGTATGTATGTATATCTGTACATATATATTTTTTTTTTTTTCAACAAACCGGCCGTATCCCACCAAGGCAGGGTGGCCCAAAAAGAAAAACGAAAGTTTCTCTTTTTAAATTTAGTAATTTATACGGGAGAAGGGCCGACTTGTTGAAAAAAAAAAAAAAAAAAATTATATATATATATATATATATATTACTCCATGGGGAAGTGGAACAGAATTCGTCCTCTGTAAGCCATGCGTGTCGTAAGAGGCGACTAAAATGCCGGGAGCAAGGGGCTAGTAACCCCTTCTCCTGTATATATTACTAAATTTAAAAGGAGAAACTTCAGTTTTTTCTTTTGGGCCACCCCACCTCAGTGGGATACGGCTGGTACGTTGAAAGAAGAAGAATATATATATTACACACACAGAGAGAGAGAGAGGGAGAGGGAGAGGGAGAGGGAGAGGGGGAGGGGAGGGGAGGGACATGAAAGACTTTTCAAATAGATCACCTGAAAAAATAAGAAAATAAATTTCTGTACACCTTGAACATAGGGCAACCTCTCCAGCTTTGTAAGTCCAAAGGTGCAATATTTAGTAACAAGAAAAAGATGATTTTGAGTTAGTGGTGTGAAGTTAGTGAGCCAGCAGAATCCTTAATCTGTTGTTTTATACTTCCTGGCTTTAATTACAATTGTATTAAAACTAGGTGTTCTTTATAATTAGTTATTGAAATATGTGTTGCAATTAATAATCCTCTTTAAATTCAGCACTACATAACTGCATACACACATTCATGGATAATGCAATAGCTTATTATTCTTCCTAGCTTTGCAATTGTTTATAATTTTCCATGAAACCTACAGGAATATTAAATTTTATAATAGTATAGCAGTAACACAAAAGTATACTGTATATGTACAATACATGTAAGTGCCAGAGGTTAGGTCGGCACCACTTGGAACTTCTATTCTGGCATACTGTGAGTTACTGAGGTGTCTCATCATTTAGACTTGCCTTTCTCATTAATACCAATAGTTGCTCCAATAAGACATCCCAATGAATTATATCATACAGACATATAAAATAATTGTAAACAAAGAATATTTTCATTACCAGATGTATGTGATGCTTCTCACACTTAGGATGCATAATTTTCAAGATTATTTTCATATTTGCCAATACTCAAACTTTTTGGTCAAAATCACTACATGCCTCCTTTACAAAATTACAGTGGAAATATATGACTAAAGGGAACAGCAATGCAATTGAAACTAAGATACATATGCAACATCTGGGTATCTTTATTATAGACGTTTCGCCATCCAGTGGCTTTACCAATACAAATTCCAGGACATAACTTGAAGACAGTAGAACTATATACAGAAAATGAGGTAATCAGTCCCTCAACCTTGGAGTTGGTGCGAAGAGCACCGTAGTCGTGTAGATTCTTAAGCAGAAGCAAGGAGCCTGGCGCTTTTATACTAACGTCAGGTGGAAAGGGGATGTGTAGCAGACGAAGGTATAGTCACTGGTAGGCGGGATTCCCCAGTGGAAGTAGGTCCTACCCAAAGAGATGGGTTAGTAGTAGTAGCTGTCGTAGTCATGAAGGTTATGTACATGTCCTCAGAATCAAGACTCCATGATGTTGCAGTGTCTGACAAGTTGTACAAGAATGGTATACAATTCCATTCTTGTACAACTTGCCAGACACTGCAACATCATGGAGTCTTGATTCTGAGGACATGTACATAGCCTTCACAACTATGACAGCTCTACTACTACAACTAACCCATCTCTTTGGGTAGGACTTACTTCCACTGGGGAATCCCGCCTACCAGTGACTATGCCCTCATCTGCTACATATCCCCTTTCCACCTGACGTTAGTATAAAAACGCCAGGCTCCTTGCTTCTGGTTCAGAATCTATACGACTATGGTGCTCTTCGCACCAACTCCAAGGTTGAGGGACTGATTACCTCATTTTCTGTATATAGTTCTACTGTCTTCAAGTTATATTTTTTTTTTTTTTTTATTATCACACTGGCCGATTCCCACCAAGGCAGGGTGGCCTGAAAAAGAAAAACTTTCACCATCATTCACTCCATCACTGTCTTCAAGTTATGTCCTGGAATCTGTATTGATAAAGCCACTGGATGGCAAAACGTCTACAATAAAGATACCCAGATGTTGCATATGTATCTTAGTTTCATCTTGTCGGTATTGTATACCATTCTTGTACAGCAATGCAATTACATATTACCAACATTGGAAGAGATACAGTAGGATTGCGACTTACGATGATCCAACTTACAATATGTGCTTGGGAACCAGCTAATTCCTTACAACCACAAGCTCGCCCTTCTCAGTGATGGAAGTACTTATGGCCATGGAAATATCACTTCCAGTGAACTAGACAGTAAAAATATTCAATGTCAGTGCTGTGCTGTATACTGTATTAGCTCAATCATGTTTAATTAACATGTACTCATTAATTACATATGGTATGATACCACTTGCACCTAAAAAAGAGGAGCACTGAAAGTAAAATATTGGGTAAAAATTCTTAAGATGGAAAAAATAAATAAAATAACATATCGAATATTATGGATCAGGAATGCATCTCAGATTATAACATGCATGTCTAGGGGAAGTTAGATTCAGAGTTCTGAACACAAGTAAAGAACAGTTTTCAGGAACGCATTAATGTCGTAAGTTGTGGCCCTACTGCATGAATTACATTATGTGAAGTACAGTACCCAGTGATATTAAAAAATGTTGCTGGAAACAGACCACACAAGAAATGTTTACTTACATGTATATGTGTGTGAGCATGTGCATGTGTGCGCGCACATGCATGCATGCACACCTGCCCACCCACAGACTGTTACAGAAAGGTAGGAATAACTTGATATTTTTCTTAACTCCACATTTTTTTTACAAGATGCTCCAAATGTGTTATACGGGAAGACTAACATACACAATGTGGCTCATTCCTGATTTCGGATTTTAAAAATAATCTAGAGAATCTGATTTATCTTTCATGGTATGTATATTTATCTATATATTGTTTCTCATGAACATTTTTCTGAATCTGATCTTTATATTCCATGTAGAATAGACTATTTAACAAGGAACATCTATTTAGCCACTATGTATGAGCAGATTAAAGAAATTATACAGTACAACTTTAACAACAGTGAGATTCAGTTTCTTTTCTCAAAATATCTGTGATAAATTAGTCATATCTTCATGAGTTGCTGTGACAAATAATTTTCCATAAAAATCATATTTCTACAGTACTGTACTCTCAATTTTTTCCATTATATAAGTGTAATCATGAACCACTGAAATTGTTGGCTTTAAGGTTACAAATATCTTTCTAAATAAAAATTCTATTCACTGCTTATAAAATTAGCTATCATTCCTTGTATTAAAACATGTTTCTGAAATATTTTATAATGTCAACAAGAAAGAGGATGCACTGAGCAAAACATGAAACCCACTACAAAATTACTGAAAAATTTGACTAAATACACCTTCCTCTGGGTATGGATTCAATGTGTAATACAGTACCATATATGCATTTATTAATACAACAAAATTCTTCACTATAACAGCTATTGTCTGCTCAAAATGACTCGCTTGCCAAACATTTATGGATTAAATATGTAAAATTGGGTTATTTCATCAGGTATATAGCAAAATTAATGAGTTTTAATTTTTGTGATGTATATAGCATGTAACATTCCCAGTACACATCATCCTCTGCACATGACAAACACAGACAACATTGGACGGACAATAGGCCATGGCAGCACAGTACAGTACAGTAGTTTAGCCAGATGAGCTCAAGATGAGACCCATCTAAATAAATCTGTTTAGAAAAATAACAAGATGATTTTGACAAATATTATACTGTAAGACAGATTTTTAATGGGTAAAGACTTTAATTTTAATTGTTTTAATAATGACAGTGGTTTTAAATATACATATTTTACCTAAATGTTCAGGTCTATTATTAAAGGTTTATTATTTAATCATATGACTGGATTATGATTTATGCTGAGATCATTGAAAATACTGTAATACATTACTCTCTGTAGTTGCAGACTAAATGTATAAGGGAATATCAAAATCTGATTAACAGTAGTACTGTATTTAGAATAGTAAGCTACTTTATTATGAGTAAAACTGTCATAAATGACCTTGTGATAATTTGAAGAAACTTTATATTATTTCTTATCATGCCAAATAATATCTTATATCTTGAACAATTTATTTACAGTATCAGGTCCCACAATAGGTACAACTTTTTAACAGAAATTTTACTTTTAATTCAATAAATCATCAGGAAAAGAACATAATTCCCTTATTATATTTTTCCCAAGTGTTACATCACAAAACTTCATACCACATATAAATGATACATGCTACCGCATTGTATGTATGTACGTAGCAAAGTATCACACATCTTCATTAAGTACACTTTACCCCTTAGCAAAATACCTCACTTTAATATAACAGTGACTAGGTAAATATTAATGTTACTGCACCCTATGTGAAGTGGTAATATTCTGAAACACAATATTGTAAAACTAATAATTATCTATTCAAAGCAATTAAGAAGTATGCAGCGGAATCTATAATAACAGCTGTTTCATGAGCAAAACTTTAGATATAAAACTGTACATATCAACAACTGGATCTGGGTCTCCAGCCTTAACAAAAATCACTAAAGCTACACTGAAGCAGAGGTTCGAGTTACATGAATATGTACAGTACTTCAGTTTTCAGATACAATATAGTCTGTTTACTCATACAATGAGTAAATTTATTTTGCAAGGCAACAATAGCCCTTCACAACAGATATATCACATTCGTTCATGCCTCGTATGCATATGTAAATCATTTGGTGGTTCTGCTAAAAAGTTTAGAGGTAATTATTTCTTTTTCATGTTTCCTTTCAGCAGTGTGTGCCACTTATCACTAAGCTACAGTGCAGTTATGAAAATAATCACAAATTCTGACTGAAATAAACAATGAGTTAGGCTGGCATATCAGGCTATATAAATAACTCTTGGTTTACTATTAGCCTGCTATTTTGTCCAGAAATAATTCTTTTATTCAAATTCTCTCCAAGAGGTTTCTAAAATGAATATCAACTCGATTATTACATACGAACAAATGATTTGCATACTTGTATACGCACATCAAGGGAAAACATTTTTTCATACAGTAACAAGTATACTGTAACAATTACTAACTCATATAGCATTTATATTTTAATCCACACTGTACCCCTAAAGCTATGGCATATTAAAATTTTTCTCTCCTTGTGATACTCCATGTCTGCCAAGGAGAAAATCTGTACTAAACAATTTAAAAAAGAACAGTGTATAAAGCAACATTATCTTGAAAAATATTGCATTAATCATAAGGGGTTGTTTGCCTGTTAAAGTTACATTATTAATGTAATTTTTTAATTTAACTGAGTATAATATAAATTCCTTTTAAAAGTAAAGATGAAGCACTGTAATACTTTAAACAGAGAACTACAATAATTTTTGCTTTAAACTTATCAAAAGAAAATGATGTAAAATGTTAACTGACCCCTTCCAATAATTAGTTCTAATATAATTATTAAAGCCATATATGAAACTGGAAAGTGTTCAATTATTTATGAACATTAATTTCAACTATTACTGTAGCCCTGATTTAAAAAACTTGATATTCTCAGTGAGTGAACAATGAGAACACAAGTAGCTAAGTAATATGATTGTCTTACACTTTCTGTTCAAATGACAGATCATAAAAACTTATACTGCTATATAAGCATTATTTCTACGATGAGAATAAAAAGTTTGCACAAGTTAATAAATGTGAGTAATAGTATTTAGTGAAATAATGATAATAATGAGCTTTGCAGCGGGACAAAACATCTTTAATCGGGAATTTATTATATACATATTATTATCCTATTGTATAAATGCTATGCATTCACATTCCACTTCTTTCACACATACACACACACACATTCTGTATGTGTTTTTTTATTTCATAATTTTCCTACTAAATACTAAAAGTTCACACAAGAACATTTCCAATTATGGTGTCTGTTGTTTCCTTCCACTCTGGACATTAAGGAGAAGAATTTGAACTATTATCTTTCTCTTATGAAATAGTTACTACTTACAAAAGCATGAAATACAATGAAGTACAGATTATGTGTAAAAAAGCATTAATATGTTATTTAAGTAACCAAAATACCAGGTCTCATTCACTCATCTACAAAACACTAGAATGTCATGTAACAAGTACATCAAAAATATGTAACGACTCTCTTAAGTTTAAGGTTAAACTGGGGCATGACCAAACTGTGAATCTTTTCGTCTATCATATTCTGCTATGTGCCACGTTTGATTTAAATAAAGGAAGCGTGTAAAGAGTCTATAAAGTGTGTTACGAGCTTTTACCTCAACATACATAGCAACAAAGAATGCAACAAAGAATAGGACTCCACATGTCAAGGTCACAACTTCAGACTTTGTGAGTTCTGCATCATCATTTTTCTTAGGAACAACACGATCCTGAAATACAAAAAATTAAGCTTAAATGTACTACATACAACATATAATGTTTGGCATTAATGCACAAATTTGTATACCTAAGGGTGTATTCTCCTATTTGCATGTACTATGCCTAAGTGTACACTTGCCTATATAAGTCTGCAGGGAATAAGTTTGAGCTCTTGGTTTGTATCTATGTATTTACCTATTTGTGTGTACATACCTATGTGTGCGCTTCATATTTTGTATATGTATGTACTCGTCTATTTTTGTATGCTTTAATGAACATTCACTTATTCATGAGTACTCTCCTACTGACACTTGTGAAAAACAAGCTCCACCTTTTGGGATCTTAATCACTGACTGCGATGCCTCCCTAAACCCATGAATGAGCTTTGGCACATACACTGATATTTATATCTGGATGTGTTCAACTGGTTGTTAACTTAGTGCACTTCAGTCACAATGAATAAATATTCTTGTATCTGTCAGGCTATAATTTTTGGTACTTGGGTCTTATTGTCTCTTGTATAAAGAATTGCAGGGTAAAGCATACCAGCAGTTTATGACAGATTACCTGAAGACTCCACTGAAGCTGCATCAACATCCTAAGAACTCCAACCTTCAACATCACAAGAGCCCTAACCTTCAACCTTGGCCAAGTAGGGCCACAGCTAACCTCTCCACTCCCAGATGTAAAGCATCTCAAGCTTGACTTAAAGGTATGAAACAAATAATGCACAGTACACAAGTAACCCACACATAGTACAGTATTAATGTACAGCAACTATTTTTTAACTAAATGTACTCTTTCTTTTAATTGTCTGAACCTCACTAAAGTTCAAGTATTGTTCTCACTGACAAAATTAAGAAGAAAAGAGTATTATTTTTTGAAGAATCATGATAGTAAAAAAAAAAATCTGGCCTTTTGGAGGTTTGAAGAATAGAACCCTATTTTTCCTATATAAGAACATAAGAAAGAAGGAACACTGCAACAGGCCTCCCTCCCCTTAACCCTCAGTAACCATATTCCACTTTAAATAAACAAACACATTTGATAATATCCAGTAGTTTATGCTGGCCTGCTGATACTACTGGTCTATACTTGGGAGGTCTTTCTCAAATCCAACCTTTCTCACTCACATATTTGTCCAACCTAATTTTAAAGTTACCCAAGGTGTTAACTTCACCACTTCTGTCAGGCATCAGGAGTCCAGAGAATCTCTTGAATGACTCAGATGGAGTTTATTATTATTATAATCATGGGGAGCACTAAACCTGTAGGGTTATACAGTGCATGTGAGGGCATGGAAGGTATTCCAGCTCAATTCAGGGAACTGGAGCACAGATCCAATTCCCTATATCAAGAGCCCCTCACCAACGTCAAGGAACCTCCCTTGAGGGGCAGATGGAGTTGAAAGACTCACTATGCCCTTGTCATAGAGTTGCTCCTGCCATAATAATAATAATAAATTTATTTTGACATGATACATGGTTGTACAAAGGAATATAATAGTTGAGTGTACATGCCAAAAGCCCCTTGTATGCAGAGCTTTCAAGCAAACTTAAAATTAACTTAAGATTAATAAGGCTATAACAGATTAAATGGTCATTAGATGAGTTACAGTGAGTACAAGAGAACTGAGTATTAATAGGTAATGATATATGGCTTTAATAAGTCTAGTAGAGAAGTTTAGTAGAGAATAATTAACGGTTTGAATTATTTTATAAAAACTGCAGTAGAGCTGAAAATGGTACTCCACCTGACATGAATGTTCACCGTGCCCCTGCCATAAGGCATGTTACGCAGGTTTTGGCACTGCATGGTAATTTGTGTAGTGAAGAAGGGTGCCATAATTTTATAAACCATGTGATAACTGTGAACCATAATTTTATAAATAATGTTATACAATTGTGGGCACTTTAAATCAGCTTAACCCGTAAACGGTCCAAGCAGATCTATGTTCACATGTGTAGTGCTACAAAAGTAGATCTACGTGTTTTTACATATTTTCAAATATAACAAAAAAAAAAGTAGATCAAAGTTTTTTTACACATTTTCAAATGTAAAAAAATAAAAAGAAGATCTACTTTTTTTACATACTTTCAAATGTTGAAAAAACGTATATACAGTGGACCCTCGACCAACGATATTAATCCGTTCCTGAGAGCTCATTGTTAATTGAAATTATAGTAGTTAGTCGAGTTAATTTTCCCCATAAGAAATAATGGAAATCAAATTAATCTGTGCAAGACACCCAAAAGTATTGAAAAAAAAAAAATTTTTACCACATGAAATATTAATTTTAATACACAAACTGAAGACATGCACAGTTACATGACACTTACCTTTATTGAAGATCTGGTGATGATTGATGGGATGGGAGCAGGGGAGAGTGTTGATGGTGTTAGTGTTTAGAAGGGGAATCCCCTTCCATTAGGACTTGAGGTGGCAAGTCCTTTTTCGGGGTTACTTCCCTTCTTCTTTTAATGCCACTAGGACCAGCTTGAGAGTCACTGGACCTCTGTCGCACAACATATCTGTCCATAGAGACCTGTACCTCCCATTCCTTTATGACATTCCCAAAGTGTTTCACAACATTGTCAGTGTCACAATTAAACACTTGTTCAGGTTTCAATTCTTCACTGTCTATGTACTCCTTGAATTCCTGCACATATTTTTCAGCTGCTTTTTAGTCCAAACTGGCAGCCTCACCATGCCTTATCACACTATGTATGCCACTACGATTCTTAAATCTCTCAAACCAACCTTTGCTGACCATAAATTCACTCACATCACCACTAGTTGCTGGCATTTTTCTAATTAAATCATCATGCATCTTCCTAGCCTTTTCACATATGATCGCTTGAGAGATGCTATCTCCTGCTATCTGTTTTTCTTTTATCCACACCAATAACAGTCTCTCAACATCTTCTATCACCTGCGATCTCAGTTTCGAAAACATAGTTGCACCTTTGGCAAGAACAGCTTCCTTGATTGCCGTTTTCTTGGCCACAATAGTAGCAATGGTTGATTGGGGTTTTTTGTACAACCTGGCCAGCTCAGAGACACGCACTCCACTTTCATACTCAGCAATGATCTCTTTCTTCATATCCATAGTAATTCTCACCCTTTTTGCTGTAGGGCTGGCACTAGAAGCTTTCTTGGGGCCCATGGTGACTTATTTTGCAGGTGCAATCACTGAAAAGGCTGTGATAATATGAAATGTTCCGATTGTATGCTTGGAAGAGACCACGGTGGCTGGCTGGCTTGTAAACACTGGCCAGAAGTAGACGCGTCTCGGATGGAACAAATAGCGTTGGTCGAGTTTTTTAGCGCTAGTCGAGGCAAAATTTTTGCTTTAAAATGTATCGCTAGTCGGATTTATCGTTAATCGATGCCAATGTTGGTCGAGGGTCCACTGTATATGTTTGGACCGTTTACGGGTTAAACTGTAAAACGTATGAAAGTCCTGTTGTGACTTATTTTCCCTGTGTGTGTGTGTATATGGCATCAGTGTGTCAGCATGGGCAGTCATGTGGGGAAGCAGCATAGGTGACAAACGTGCTGGCCAGAAACAGTTTATTTAAGCTGTTTTGTTTATCCGACTCAAGCCATAGGCTCCTTTAGTGCTTACCAGTATGCTCACCTGGGCTCTAATGTGGTCAAGGTTCTGTTGGATGAGTGAGGGCTGGTGAAACTGGCTGAAATGGTGTAGGCAGGAGAGTAGGGTAGGGCATGGCGCCTGCTGGGCACTAGCCCCATAAATACATGTGTGTGTGTTATGTTTTGCTTTGATATCACAGCCTACTGGCTCCTTATGTATCTTTATTTGGGTGTACATGCTGAGGGAAATGTGGGTGTGTTTAGTATTTGTATATATTGTGAGAAGTAATAAATATATATTTTCTTAACAAGAAATTCTGCCTGAACCCTCTAATAACCAAACCACTGAAGTAGTGAATGCTGGTTAAGAGCTTTCTGTTTTGATTAGGGTAGCCCTGGATGGCTCATTTTTACATGATATTTGTGTACCTTTTACCTTTGCTACCACATGGATAAATTGTCATTTTTGTGGAAATTGGTGTCACGCTCCTTGTGCAGATATCCCAGAACTAGCTACAAGCAGTATTAAAACAGAGAAGTGTTTTTGGGTATGCCCAAATGAGGAAAATCTGTGGACTAAAATCACAAGGGTATTAAAAGAGGATAACATCAAAGCTGCTTTCATAGAAAACCTGGAAGCTTTCTACAACAGATGGGAACATAAAAAGTCCGGGCTGAATGGTACTGCCCTTGATACTGGCCATGTAGTCACAAACTGTAAGGCTGGAGGTGATGTCCTGGTAGTCAGTAAATGTAGGGCTGATAGTGCTGTCCTGGGAGACAGTAATGGTGAAGCTGGAGGTGCTGTCCTGGGAGACAGTAATGGTGAAGCTGGAGATACTGTCCTGGGAGACAGTAATGGTGAAGCTGGAGGTGCTGTCCTGGGAGACAGAAATGGTGAAGCTGGAGATACTGTCCTGGTAGACAGTAATGGTGAAGCTGGAGATTTTGTCCAGGTAGTCGGGAATTATACGCAGGAAGGAATACATATAAATGACCTCATAGAGGACAGGAGCCATAGTAGGGAAACAAGTGTAGTCAAAGATAAGATAAAACCAATATTGCAAACCAGAAATACCGCAGGAAATAGCAAACAAGAGGACTCCAATAGCAATAGTGAGGATAAATTACCAAAAACAACTGGTGGGAGCTCCATTGTTGGTGCTAAGGAGGATAGGAATAAGACAGGGAAACATGCACCAACAGGGAATACAGTCACAGAAACCCAAGGCAAACGGAAACCAAGCCTGTGCACATACTATGCACTTGGTATCTGCTGGCATGGGAAATCTGGAAAAACAGATGGGACATGCAACTATGACCACCCTAGAAAATGTCATGCCCATATGACAACAGGAAAATGCAAACTCCCTTCCTGTAAGCTTTTTCACCCTGAAATGTGTACCTCTTCAGTACAGGAAAGACTGTGCTATAACTTAAATTGCCAGGCATACCATCTAAAGGGGACAAAAAGATACAAAACATCCAGGCCATGGGAAAACCTGGGTAGCCACAGCCACTCAAGAGGGAGAGGTTTTTTAGTGCCAGGAAGGAAAAAAAACTGGCAGGAAATGGCAGAAATCGTACACCAAATCCAGTCATTCCTGGAGTGGAACCACAGTCGATGGCCTCCACTCCAAACCAACAGATACAGATACTAATGCCGGAAAAAAAATCCCCCCCCAGTACCAACAATACCACCAGTCCGATAACATTCTTCTTTGCAAATATACAGGGTCTAAAGCCAGCAATAAACAACAAAATACCTTTCATCCGTGGACTGCTTGCAGAGGCAAAGGCAATGTTCGCGGCTTTCACTGAGACCCACATAAAGGATCACTTGGACAACGAAATATGGATCCCAGGTTACAACCTATACAGATGTGACAGAGTGAACAGGCAAAAGGGGGGGGTTGGCCTGTACATTGCAGAGTCACTTGTTTGCACAGAACTGCTTAATGCCTCAAATGACGTAGTGGAAGTTTTAGCAGTAAAGGTCGAGAACCAAAACCTAGTCATTGTGGTAGTCTACAAGCCTCCGGATGCAACATCCCAGCAATTCCAGGAACAGCTGTTAAAAATTGACCACTGTCTGGAAAATCTTCCAGCTCCTGCACCCAACATCTTGCTCCTGGGGGATTTCAACTTAAGGCACCTAAAATGGAGGAATATAGCAAATAATATTGTTGCAGTAATAACACCAGGAGGCAGCTCTGATGAAAACTCACACTCACACGAGCTTTTAAATCTCTGCACAAAATTCAATTTAAACCAGCAAATAATAGAGCCTACTAGACTGGAGAATACACTAGACCTCATCTTCACTAACAATGATGATCTGATAAGAAATGTCACCATATCAAAAACAATATACTCAGATCACAACATAATTGAGGTTCAGACATGTATGCGTGGAGCCTCAGACCGACAAAATGAGACTAGTCACGAGGGAGCATTCACCAAATTCAACTTCAATAACAAAAACATAAAGTGGGACCAAGTAAACCAAGTCCTAACCGATATAAGCTGGGAAGATATACTAAGCAACACAGACCCAAACTTATGCCTAGAACAGATTAACTCGGTGGCACTCGATGTATGCACAAGGCTTATTCCTCTAAGAAAAAGGAGGAGTAGATGTAAAATAGAAAGAGACAGGCGCTCCCTTTACAGGCGACGGAAAAGAATAACAGAGCGGCTAAAAGAGGTCAATATATCAGAAATGCGCAGGGAGACACTGGTCAGAGAAATAGCAAGCATCGAACTTAAGCTAAAAGAATCCTTTAGGAGTCAGGAATCGCGGGAAGAACTAAAAGCCATAAATGAAATCGAAAGAAACCCAAAGTATTTCTTCTCCTATGCCAAATCAAAATCGAGAACAACGTCCAGTATTGGGCCCCTACTTAAACAAGATGGGTCCTACACAGATGACAGCAAGGAAATGAGTGAGCTACTCAAGTCCCAATATGACTCAGTTTTTAGCAAGCCGCTAACCAGACTGAGAGTCGAAGATCAAAATGAATTTTTTATGAGAGAGCCACAAAATTTGATTAACACAAGCCTATCCGATGTTATCCTGACGCCAAATGACTTCGAACAGGCGATAAATGACATGCCCATGCACTCTGCCCCAGGGCCAGACTCATGGAACTCTGTGTTCATCAAGAACTGCAAGAAGCCCCTATCACGAGCCTTTTCCATCCTATGGAGAGGGAGCATGGACACGGGGGTCGTCCCTCAGTTACTAAAAACAACAGACATAGCCCCACTCCACAAAGGGGGCAGTAAAGCAACAGCAAAGAACTACAGACCAATAGCACTAACATCCCATATCATAAAAATCTTTGAAAGGGTCCTAAGAAGCAAGATCACCACCCATCTAGAAACCCATCAGTTACACAACCCAGGGCAACATGGGTTTAGAACAGGTCGCTCCTGTCTGTCTCAACTACTGGATCACTACGACAAGGTCCTAAATGCACTAGAAGACAAAAAGAATGCAGATGTAATATATACAGACTTTGCAAAAGCCTTCGACAAGTGTGACCATGGCGTAATAGCGCACAAAATGCGCGCTAAAGGAATAACAGGAAAAGTTGGTCGATGGATCTATAATTTCCTCACTAACAGAACACAGAGAGTAGTCGTCAACAGAGTAAAGTCCGAGGCAGCTACGGTGAAAAGCTCTGTTCCACAAGGCACAGTACTAGCTCCCATCTTGTTCCTCATCCTCATATCCGACATAGACAAGGATGTCAGCCACAGCACCGTGTCTTCCTTTGCAGATGACACCCGAATCTGCATGACAGTGTCTTCCATTGCAGACACTGCAAGGCTCCAGGCGGACATCAACCAAATCTTTCAGTGGGCTGCAGAAAACAATATGAAGTTCAACGATGAGAAATTTCAATTACTCAGATATGGTAAACATGAGGAAATTAAATCTTCATCAGAGTACAAAACAAATTCTGGCCACAAAATAGAGCGAAACACCAACGTCAAAGACCTGGGAGTGATTATGTCGGAGGATCTCACCTTCAAGGACCATAACATTGTATCAATCGCATCTGCTAGAAAAATGACAGGATGGATAATGAGAACCTTCAAAACTAGGGAGGCCAAGCCCATGATGACACTCTTCAGGTCACTTGTTCTATCTAGGCTGGAATATTGCTGCACTCTAACAGCACCTTTCAAGGCAGGTGAAATTGCCGACCTAGAAAATGTACAGAGAACTTTCACGGCGCGCATAACGGAGATAAAACACCTCAATTACTGGGAGCGCTTGAGGTTTCTAAACCTGTATTCCCTGGAACGCAGGAGGGAGAGATACATGATTATATACACCTGGAAAATCCTAGAGGGACTAGTACCGAACTTGCACACGAAAATCACTCACTACGAAAGCAAAAGACTTGGCAGACGATGCACCATCCCCCCAATGAAAAGCAGGGGTGTCACTAGCACGTTAAGAGACCATACAATAAGTGTCAGGGGACCGAGACTGTTCAACTGCCTCCCAGCACACATAAGGGGGATTACCAACAGACCCCTGGCAGTCTTCAAGCTGGCACTGGACAAGCACCTAAAGGCAGTTCCTGATCAGCCGGGCTGTGGCTCGTACGTTGGTTTGCGTGCAGCCAGCAGCAACAGCCTGGTTGATCAGGCGCTGATCCACCAGGAGGCCTGGTCACAGACCGGGCCGCGGGGGCGTTGACCCCCGAAACTCTCTCCAGGTAAACTCCAGACAAGGCCTTAAGCCCCAGGCACCCCATTTTCTGTGTTACATGAGGAAGAATTACCAAGTTTTATGTGATAATTCAAGTTTGAAACACAGTCAATAATCATAATTTATTGGCTTGGTTACAGGAAGGATTCACTATAAACTACTTATATTAACTGATACCTTACCTTTGCATGTGCAATAAATCCATTTTTCTGCCTGTTTGTGTTCAATATTGCTGATTTTTTAGGGTGTTATTAACAGTAATTTTCTGGGATTATTATTATAATAAAAAAGAATCGCTAAGCCACAAGGGCTATACAGCGCAGCAGGGTAGGGAAGGAAGCGAGGGTATTGGGCGGCAGAAGGAGGGAGGGATGATTAGTAGGTTACAGAAAACAGTGGGGCAGGGGATAGTGCGGGGGTAGGGGGTAGCAAGAGATTGAGGTAGAAAGGGTTGAAGGTATCATCAGAGTTTGTGGAGTAAGTCAGTTGTTGTCAAAAAGTCAATGAGAGAGTCCGGATGAAAGGTGGGTCCATCAGCGAGAAGGGAAGGTAGAGAGAGAGTAGTAGAGTGGAGACGACGTTGGAGGTAAATTCTGCTTGCTCGATGATAAAGTGGGCAGTCTAACAGAATGTGGCTGACCGATAATGGAACCTGACAATTCTCATAGACAGGAGCAGGGCACCTCTCCATGAGATATCCATGAGTAAGACAAGTATGGCCAATGCCAAGGTGGGAGAGAGTAGTCTCCCAACCTCAACACTGGTGACAAGAAGACAGCCAGTAACCTAAACTCGGTTTAATAGAACAAAGTTTGTTATTGAGCAGAGCAGACCAACGTTGTTGCCAACGGGTGCTAAGGTGGGTAGCTATTGCAGCAAATTAGTCTGGAAATGGAACACCTCTATATGAAATTGGTAGGTCATGTACTGCTGACCGCACAGCAATGTCTGCCTGTTCATTGCCCTGTACATCAACATGACCAGGGACCCAACAAAAAACAATATCTTTATGCTTGGTAGAGATACGGCATAGCCAAAACTGGATACGGAGAGCTAGGGAGTAAGGTGTATCAAATTTCTGTATAGCCTGTAGAGCACTGAGGGAGTCTGAGACAACCACAAATGATGACACAGGCATAGATGCGATACGAATAAGTGCTGCAAGAATGGCATACAATTCAGCAGTAAATGCTAGTCGAAGATAGTAAATGCCCTCGCACGATGCTGTCCGGAAACATTGCTGCGAATCCAATGCCGTCAGAAGATTTAGAGCCATCTGCGTACATGGGGATGGCATGAGAATGAGAGTTGAAGTGGTCAAAAAAAGAGAGCGGGAAGCCACCATAGGCAGTTGGGCTTTCGAGTAAGGGAGTGAGAAAGAACAGACCCAAAAAGCTGGAACTTACCAGGGAGGTAGGGAAAAGTGAGATGCTACATGAACATATAAAGGCAGTAACTGAAGGGAAGACAAGAGCGAATGTAGGCGAAGAGAGAAGGGATGGAGCAAACAGGGGCGGTGAACAAATAAAGAATGTCTACTTATATCAGTGACCATTCTATAAATGGAAGGATTGCGGAGATCGTGAGAGCGCACATAGTAGCGAAGGCAATGGGCATCACAGCGATCAGACAAGGATGGAACATTCGCTTCTGCATAGAGGCTCTCAACAGGGCAAGAGCGAAAAGCACCAAGGCCTAAATGTAATCCTTGGTGATGGATGGGGTTAAGGCTAGAGAGAGTAGCAGGAGAGGCCGCTGAATAGATCTGGTCACCATAATTGAGTTTCGATAAAATGAGGGCTGTATGTAGGTGAAGGAGAGTTCGACGATCAACTCCCCATGAAAGATGGGCAAGGGTCTTAAGAAGGTTCAGCCGGCTGTGACAAGTTGCCTTTAGAGAGGCAATGTGGGGTTTCCAGGATAACCTACGGTCAAAGAGAAGGCCTAGAAACCTGACTGTATCACGTTCAGGGATACAGGAGCCATAGAGGTACAAAGGATGATCAGAAATGACAGAGCGTCTAGTGAAAGTAATTTGGTGAGTTTTGGTACTGGAAAATTTAAACCAATGTGTGGTGGCCCAACTGGAAACACGGTCGACCACATGTTGGAGAGAAACTGTAATGAGGTGACAGTCAGCGCCTGCACAGGCAATAGTGAAGTCATCTACATAGAGTGATAACCAGATATTAGATGGAAGAACAGAGGCCAAATCATTTATAGCAAGGAGAAAAAGTGTTGTGCTCAGAACACATCCCTGAGGGACACCTTCAGCTTGGACAAAGTCCGGGGAGAGCACATTATTGACTCGAACATGGAAATGTCTGTCAGTTAAAAAGTTCTTAAGGAAGGATGGTAGATTGACTCGGAGGCCTAAGGAGTGGGCTTGGGCCAAAATATTATACCTCCAAGTTGTGTCATATGCCTTTTCAAGGTCAAAAAATATGGCAATAACTGAGTGGTTATTTGCAAAGGCATTATGAACATACGTATCCAAACGTAGTAAGGGGTCTATGGTAGAACGGCCCTTACGAAAGCCATATTGACAAGTGGAGAGACTGTTGTGTGTCTCTAAATACCACATTAAACGTCTATTTACCAGACGTTCCATCACTTTGCAAACTGCACTGGTAAGAGCGATGGGATGATAGTGGGAGGCTTCATGTCCCATAGTACCCGGTTTGCGGAAAGGGAGAACAATGGCAGATTTCCACAGCTGTGGAAGAACTCCTTGTGACCAAATAAGACTGAAAAGGCGTAGAGGACTGCAAGGGCTGACTGATGTAAATATTGTAACATACGAATATGAATATCAACTGTTCTTCTCTGAGAGAAGAAAAGTCCAAGGGTGCTAACTCTCTGGCGGACTTTGAGGAAAGAAACGAGGGGCAGAGATGGAGCCCCAGAGAAATACGGACCAGATGATTGCCAATTTCAATGGCAACATCTAGAGGGTTTGCTATATCAACACTGGCAACCTGCAGAACAGGAGCCGGGTCAGGAGAATATTTACCACTCAGTTTCCGTACTTTTTTCCAGACTGCACTCATAGAGGAAGCAGAGGTGATGGTGGAGACATAATCTCGCCAGCAAGTGCATTTAGCATCACGGATGACATGGCGAGCGATCGCACGCTTCTGCTTAAAATCAAGTCTCTCAGTGGTTCTATTATACCGGTACTTGCCCCACGCAACGCGTTTCAAACGTACTGCACGAGCACAAGCAGGAGACCACCAAGGCACACATTTCTGAGAATGCCTCCCCGAGGTTTGGGGAATAGAATGAGAAGCTGCGGTTAAAACTGAGGACGAAAAGAGGTGTAAAAGCTCCTCATCAATGGAGGACGAAGAAGGACCCTCACTAAAAACAGTTAGTTGTGAGTAAAGGTCCCAATTTGCCCGATCAAATTGCCAGCATGGGTTACGAAGAGGTGGTGAATATGAATGGGAAGTAAGAATGATTGGAAAATGATTGCTGTCATGTAAATCCGGAGGAACAGACCAGGTGAAGTCTAGTGCGGCGGAGGAAGAGCAGACTGAAAGATCGATGCAAGAGAGTGTATGAGTACGAGGATCAAAATGGGTATGAGTACCTGTATTTAAAACATGGAGGGGGTGAGAAGCAAGAAAAGCCTCTAGCTGAATGCCACAGGAATCACAGTGAGACCCCCCCCAGAGGAAATGATGGGCATTAAAATCGCCAAGTAACAGAAGTGGTGGAAGTAATGACGAAACAAGAAAGGCAATATCCGGAATAGATAATGCTCGAGAAGGAGAGAGATACAAAGAACAGTGTATACCACCTATGCAGGTGGATACGGGCTGCTGTGTAATGTAGCGAAGCATGAACAAATAGCTGATGGTATGGAATACAAGTGCGTAGAAGAAGGGCACTTTTGTTAAAGGTCCCATCAGGAAAAGGATCCGAAGAATACAATAAATTATAGCCTGAGATGGGATAGATAACATCAGAGTGTAATTTTGGTTCTTGTAAGCAAACACCAACAGGGGAAAATTGGGAAAGCAACGTCTGAAGCTCACCCCGATTACCCCTGAGGCCGCGTATATTCCACTGTAAAAAGGCCATGATTGGCAACGATAAAGATACTAGAAATCCACAGGTAAGGGTACTTAAGGACTATTATTATTATAATCAAAAAGAAGCGCTAAGCCACAAGGGCTATACAGCGCTGCAGGGTAGGGAAGGAAGCGAGGGTATTGGATGGCAGAAGGGAAGAGGGATGATCAGCAGGTTACAGAAAACAGCGGGGCAGGGGATAGTACGGGGGTAGAGGGTAGCAAGAGATTGAAGTAGAAAGGGCTGAAGGTATCAGAATTTGTGAAGTAAGTCAGTTGTTGTCAAAAAGTCAATGAGAGAGTCCGGATGTAAGATGGGTCCATCAGCGAGAAGGGAAGGTAAAGAGAGAGTAGCGGAGCGAAGACGACGACAGAGGTAAATTCTGCGTGCTTGTTGATAAAGTGGGCAGTCCAACAGAATGTGGCTGACTGATAATGGAGCTTGGCAATTCTCACAGAGAGGAGCAGGACGCCTCTCCATGAGATATCCATGAGTAAGACGAGTATGGCCAATGCGAAGACGGGAGAGAGTAGTCTCCCAACCTCGACACTGGTGATAAGAAGACGGCCAGTAACCTATACTCGGTTTAATAGATTGAAGTTTGTTGCCGAGCATAGTAGACCAACGTTGTTGCCAACGGGTGTGAAGGTGGGAAGATATTGCAGCAAAATAGTCCGTAAATGGAATACCTCTATAAGAAACTGGTAGGTCATGTACTGCTGACCGCGCAGCAGTGTCTGCCTGTTCATTGCCCTGTACGTCAACATGACCAGGGACCCAACAAAAAACAATATCTTTATGCTTGGTAAAGATGCGGCGTAGCCAAAGTTGGATACGGAGGACTAAGGGGTGAGGTGTATCAAATTTTTGTATAGCCTGTAAAGCACTAAGGGAGTCTGAGACAACCACAAATGATGACACAGGCATAGATGCAATACGGATAAGTGCTGTAAGGATGGCATACAATTCAGCAGTAAAAATACTAGCCGAAGATAATAAATGCCCTTGTACGACGCTGTCCGGAAACACTGCTGCGAATCCTATGCCGTCAGAAGACTTAGAGCCATCTGTGTACACGGCAATGGCATGAGAATGAGAGTGAAAGTGGTCAAGAAAAAGAGAGCGGGAAGCGACCGTAGACAGTTGGGCTTTCGAGCAAGGGAGGGAGAAAGAACAGACTCGAACAGCTGGAACTTCCCAGGGGGGTAGGGAAAAGTGAGATGCTACATGTACATAGAAAGGTGGTAGTTGAAGAGAAGACAAGAGCAAATGAAGGCGAAGAGAGAAGGGACGGAGTAAACAGGGGCGGCGAACAAATAAAGAATGTCTACTAATATCAGTGACCATTCTATAAATGGAAGGATTGCGGATATCATGAGAGCGTACATAGTAGCGCAGGCAATGGGCATCACGGCGATCGGATAAGGATGGAACATTCGCTTCTGTATAGAGGCTCTCGACAGGGGAAGAGCGAAAAGCACCAAGGCATAAACATAATCCTTGGTGATGAATGGGGTTAAGGCTAGAGAGAGTAGCAGGAGATGCCACTGAATAGATCTGGTCACCATAATCAAGTTTCGATAAAATAAGGGTGGAATGTAGGCGGAGGAGAGTTCGACGATCAGCTCCCCATGAAAGATGAGCAAGGGTTTTAAGAAGGTTCAGCCGGCTGTGACAAGTTGCCTTCAGAGAGGTAATGTGAGGTTTCCAGGATAACCTACGATCAAAGAGGAGGCCCAGAAACTTGACTGTATCACGTTCAGGGATATGGGAGCCATAGAGGTACAAAGGATGATCGGAGATGACAGAGCGTCTAGTGAAAGTAATTTGGTGGGTTTTAGTGCTGGAAAATTTAAACCCACGTGTGGTGGCCCAATTGGAAACACGGTCGACTGCATGTTGGAGAGAAACTGTAATGAGGTGACAGTCAGCGCCTGCACAGGCAATAGCGAAGTCATCAACATAGAGTGATGACCAAATATTTGATGGAAGACTAGAGGCCAAATCATTAATAGCAAGGAGAAAAAGTGTTGTGCTCAGAACACATCCCTGGGGGACACCTTCAGCTTGGATAAAGTCCGGGGAGAGCACATTATTAACCCGAACACGGAAATGCCTGTCAGTTAAAAAGTTCTTAAGGAAGGATGGTAGATTGCCTCGAAGGCCTAAGGAGTGGGCTTGGGCTAAAATATTATACCTCCAAGTTGTGTCATATGCCTTCTCAAGGTCAAAAAATATGGCAATAACAGAGTGGTTATTCGCAAAGGCATTACGAACATACGTATCCAAGCGTAGTAAGGGGTCTATGGTAGAACGTCCCTTACGAAAGCAATATTGACGAGTGGAGAGACTGTTATGTGTCTCTAAATACCACACTAAACGTCTATTTACTAGGCGTTCCATTACTTTACAACTGCACTGGTAAGAGCAATGGGACGATAATGGGAGGTTTCATGTCCCGTAGTGCCTGGTTTGCGGAAAGGGAGAACAATGGCGGATTTCCACAGCTGTGGAAGAACTCCTTGTGACCAAATAAGATTGTAAAGGCGTAATAGGACTGCAAGGGCTGACTGATGTAAATGTTGTAGCATACGAATATGAATGTCGTCGGGCCCAGCTGCCGATGATCGGCAAGCTGAGAGTGTTGCCTCCAGTTCTTGAAGTGTAAAAGGCACATTATACTGTTCTTCTCTGAGAGAAGAAAAGTCCAAGGGTGCTAACTCTCTGGCAGACTTTGAGGAAAGAAATGAGGGGCATAGATGGAGTCCCTGAGAAATACGGACCAGATGACTGCCAATTTCATTGGCAACATCTAGTGGGTTTGCTATATCAACACTGGCAACCCGCAGAACAGGAGCCGGGTCAGGAGAATATTTACCACTCAGTTTTCGTACTTTTTTCCAGACTGCACTCATAGAGGAAGCAGAGGTGATGGTGGAGACATAATCTCGCCAGCAAGTGCGTTTAGCGTCACGGATGACACTGCGAGCGATCGCACGCTTCTGTTTAAAATCAAGGAGTCTCTCTGTGGGTCTATTGTACCGGTACCTGCCCCATGCAGCGCGTTTCAAACGTACTGCACGAGCACAAGCAGGAGACCACCAAGGCACGCATTTCTGAGAATGCCTGCCCGAAGTTTGGGGTATAGAATGAGAAGCTGCGGTTAAAACGGAGGACAAGAAGAGGTGTAAAAGCTCATCGATGGAGGACGAAGAAGGAACCTCTCTAAAAACAGTTAGGTGTGAGTAAAGGTTCCAATTTGCCCGATCAAATTGCCAGCGTGGGATGCGAAGAGGTGGTGAATATGAAGGGGAAGTAAGAATGATTGGGAAATGATCGCTGTCATGTAAGTCCGGGAGAACAGACCAAGTGAAGTCTAATGCAGTGGAGGAAGAGCAGACTGAGAGATCGATGCAAGAGAGAGTATGAGTCCGAGGATCAAAATGGGTGTGCGTACCTGTATTTAAAACATGGAGAGGGTGGGTGGCAAGAAAAGCCTCTAACTGAATGCCACAGAAATCACAGTGAGACCCTCAGAGGAAATGATGGGCATTAAAATCGCCAAGTAACAGAATCGGTAGCTGTAATGATGAAACAAGAAAGTCAGTATCTGGAATAGATAATGCCCGAGAAGGAGAGATATAAAGAACAGAGTGTATACCACCTATGCAAGTGGATACGGGCTGCTGTGTAATGCAGCGAAGTATGAACAAATAGCTGATGGTACGGAATATCAGTGCGTAGAAGAAGGGCACTTTCATTAAAGGTCCCATCAGGAAAAGGATCTGAAGAATACAATAAATTATAGCCTGAGATGGGAGAGATAACAGCAGAGTGTAATTTTGGTTCCTGTAAGCAAACACCAACAGGGGCAAACTGGGAGAGTAACATCTGAAGCTCACCCCGATTACCCCTGAGGCCGTGTATATTCCACTGTAAATAGGCCATGATTGGCAATGATAAAGATACTTGAAATCCACAGGTAAGGGTTCCTACGGACTAGAGGGGTTAGAAAAGTCCACATGCGGAGGTAGTGGAAAACGTTCAAGCAGCGAAGGAACGGTGCGCTGTGAAGAAAGGAGTTGCGCAGATGGAGGAGAGGAGAGAGAAGGAACAGAGGGTGGATCAGTGTCCATTGATGGTTTGGTCTCTGCAATATATTCAGAGATTGCTTCAAGTGTTTCGGAATTCAGAGACGTCGTATGGGAGACAATATTGGAAATGGTAGGGGGAGGATGAGTAAAGATTGGAACTCTATTGGACTGTACCAAGGTAGGGGATGGCGAAAGGGTGGAGGGAACTGGGGCAGCGTGGAAGTGGACAGAAGAGGCAGAAACCTGGGAGGTGGCAGAAGAGGAAGAAACCTGGGAGGGAACAGGGGAGGAAGGTACAGTACGAGGAGGAGGGTGAACCTCTACACTTGTAACAGAGCCAGTGAGAGGGGGAGAACCAGGGACAGAGACAGGGAGGGTAAAATGAGGACGTGGAAGATGGGTAGGAGGTGTTAACGGACCTTTTTTTGACTTTTGAGAAGTAGAGGGACGATTGGGAGGAGGTGTCATACAAGATCTCGTCGTTACTGAGGCTTGTGAGAGAGAACACGAAGAAGCGAGATCAGACTGAGGCGTTGAAGTAGGGACGTCTGAGCCGAGGACAGCAAAAGGATTAGATACAGGAGTGACAATGGGAGAGGTAACCACAGAGGTGGGTATAGAAGATGGGATACCAGAAGTGGGGGGACGTTTTGAAACACGGGAATAAGAAACACGTGGGAGTCTCCCTTGGAGGCGGAGATGAGAAACTGCCATGGCATAAGGGAGACCTTCTGTCTCTTTGAGGTAACGGATTTCCCGCTCGTTTAAATAGACTTGACAACGGCGAGAGTACGAAGGGTGAGCCTCATGACAGTTAAGGCAAGAGGGAGATCGATTGCAAGACGTATGAGAATGGTCATCGGCACCACAGACTGGGCATTCGGCGATAGATCTGCAATATTTCGCTGGATGGCCAAATCGCCAGCAATTTCTACACTGTTGCGGTGTAGGGATCACCTTTCGGACTTGTAACCGATGTCCTGCTATATAAACTGAGGATGGGAGTTCTCGGCTGTCAAAAGTTAAACGAGCCACATTGCTAGGGTATCGTCTCCGCCCGCGGGCAGGAAGAACATAAGTGTCTACCTTGAGGATTGGGAGATCTTGGAGTTCCAGCTGTTCAAGAATGTCAGTGCCACATGTCTGGAAATTTTGTTGAACTATGGTATGGGGCAGAATGACGGTACCACTACAAGAATTGAGGGAATGATGTTTTTCAAGAGTGACAGGAACAGTATCGATATGGGAAAGACGAGAGAGCTCATGAGCCTGGGTAGCATTCTGTACGGTGATGATGCGCGTACCGCTCTTAAGAGCATGAAAAGAAATATCTTTACCAACATGGCGTAGGAGTGCCTTGCCAATACTGTGGTCAGAAAGATAGGCAGTAGAGGAAGTCGGTCGTAAAGTGAAGAATTTAGTCCATTGTTCAGTCTGAAACTGAGCGTGGAAAGGTAGTGAAGGACGTGTCGATCGTTTCTGAGAAGAACGAGAAGGTGGAGAAGTATCATCAGCAGGTAACTGTCGTTGGCGTTTAGGCGTGGGACCAGAGTTGGTCCGACGTGGAACGGGTCGGCGATTTGAAAATTGCCGCACCATAGAGGGAGAGGCTGGAAGCATAGTCAGAGGAGAGCGAAGGTCCGATAAATCGAAGGAGTCAGTCGAGGCCTCAGTACCTGAAGCGGGTGAGGAAACAGCACCGGCAAGAGGTACAGAGGCATGAGGAGTGTCTGAAGAGTGGTCCAAAGACGAGGCGGGGTCAGAACAGGGTGCGGTATCAAGAAGGGGCCCGGGGGTAGGAGGTTCATGGACTAGGGCTGCCATGGTTAGGTTACTTCTTTCTTTTTGTTTTTAAGAAAAAAAGAAAGAAGAAGAAAAAAAAAAAAAAGAATAAAAAAAAAAGAGGGAACCGGGGAGGGATAGTTCCTAGGAGGAATGAAAGGGCCAGAAATCTCCCTCCGTGCCCAAGAGGACCTCAGCACCGCAAGTAGCGCAGATGCAGCATGGAACCCGTGCCATACCCTACCCTTCATGCCAGTAAACCAGCAATCCGCGATAGCAACCTCACATCTGCCGAGCTACCTCGGTGGACAAAAGAGAGGGCGGCCGGATATCCGCCACAAGCATGCCTCCTTCGGCCACCACCCCCAGAATCTGAAAGGTGGCTTTCAGAGATATACCCATTGCCCGAAAGACACCCAAAGCCACCCTCCAGGATACTGGAGAGGGATCGGGACATCCCTAGGTGATCCAGATTCCACGGCAAACTACGCCACCGCCAAGAACCTCAACGAAATGGGATGGACCCCGGTACCCTTTCCCCTACCTAGGAACTAGCGCGCCTGTGGGAAAAATCCCAAAGGCCAAAAAAGGGAGGGGTGGGGAGGAGGAGGAGGAGGAAAGGAAAAAGGGGAGGATGGAATAGGGAAGGAGGGATTGGGGGGTAATTGGGTTCAGTCTGAGGAAGGAGACCGACAGGTCTAATTCCTCTGGGAATTTTCTGGGAATAATTTACCTTTGCAAGAGCAATAGACCCATTTTTCTGCCAGGTTTTTGTGTGCAATCCTGTTTATTTTTTGGAAGTTATGTGATAATAATTCCTTGTGAACATAATAATAATTTAGCATATGTGCTTTCCTGTGTGGCTTATTATTTTATATCAGTAATTTCTGCTGTCCTAGATAGAAAGTGTTTTGTGTTATTAATTTAAAAAATGTCTGTCACCAGTGGAAATTCTGGGGATGATAGGGATCTTGTAGAAGACTCTAAATCAACTCCCACTGCTAGTAACATGGGTAAGGAAGCAGAACTTACAAGGTTGAAATTAGTCCTAACTGGGGAAGAAAAAGAGCATTTAAGGATTAAACATACAAAGATCCAGGAACAAAAAAAGTTAGAAATGTTTAGGGCTCAAAAAAGAGACAAGGAGAGGCAATTTGCTTCTCAACAAGCCACAATAAATAGGTAGAGGCATTTAATTTGCACAAAGTCATAAAATTTGTGTGCAAATTCCTAGAGAAAGACCCAGACCAGTTTTTCCTGTTCATAAGGATGGCCAGATCCCAAGATTAGCCGGACAAGGAATGGGCGATATTAGCATGAACCCAATTACATGTAATTGGTAAAGGGTTACAAGCAGTTAGTTCTCTAGAGGAATGGGACTTTTCTGATTACAGTAAGTTTCATACAGCTCCCAACTCGAACAATTATGTACATGTATTATTGTAAGTGCTTTTGTAAGTGTATTTTTGGGGGTCTGAAATGGACTAATCTAATTTACATTATTTCTTATGGGAACAAATTCGTTCTGTAACGGCACTTGAACAGCCTTCTGGAGTGAATTATGGCCAAAACATGGGGTACCACTGTATAATAAACTGAAGGAGGTAGTTTTACTTGCTTATCAGATGTTGCCAGAAAGGTACTGGGAGAAGTTTAGAGAACTAAAGTTTCAGGCAGGTCAATCTTTGGTGGAATATGGTAAGGAGAAGATGTCACTTCTAAACGGGTTGTGTCGCTCAAAAGGTGTGGTAGACAATTATGAGGGTGTACTTACCCTAAATTTGCTAGAGGATCTTTTGAGAACTGTTCCTCCTGACCTTAAGACATATCTTGAGGAGAAGGATCTTCATTTTAATCATGCCTTAAAGTTGGGTGATAGTTATTTAGCTAACCGAAAACTTGGTTGTAGCTACTACCCAGAACCTACTAATAAAGGTAAATTTTCTCTGCTACCCAGTAGGAATAAGAATTTTCATAAGCTTCAGCCACATTTTTCCTAGCCTAACAACCATCAGTTTTAATAAGCCTAATTCTCAAGTACCTGCCCAGGAAAGTTTTAAGTCAGCAGTCACAGGTCCAGGACTACAGGGAACAGGTAGGAAGAGCCCAGTTCCCCAGGGTCAATGGACCCAACCTAGGACAAATGGACAGGGGACTTTTAAAACCTTATTACTGTACTTATTGTAATAAACAGGGTCACCTACAGCCATATTGCAAGATACATAGAGATCAGGCTGCTGCAGATTATTATTATTATAATCAAAAAGAAGCGCTAAGCCACAAGGGCTATACAGCGCTGCAGGGCAGGAAGGAAGTGAGGGCATCAGGTGGCAAAAGGGAGATGGATGAGCAACAGGTTACGGATAACAGCGGGGCAGTGGATGGTGAAAGGGTAAAGGGCAGCAAGAGACTGAACCAGAAAGGGCTGAGGGGAGTGCGAAAAGTATCATCAGAGTTTGTGGAGTAAATCGGTCGTTGTCAAGAAGTCAATGAGAGAGTCAGGATTAAAGGAGGGTCCATCAGCAAGAAGGGAAGGTAAAGAGAGAGTAGTAGAATGAAGACGACGTTGGAGGTAAATTCTGCGTGCTCGTTGATAGAGAGGGCAGTCTAACAGAATGTGGCTAATCGATACTGGAACTTGACACTGCTCACAGAGAGGAACAGGGTGCCTCTCCATGAGATACCCATGAGTAAGACGAGTGTGGCCAATGCGAAGGCGGGAGAGAGTGGTCTCCCAACTTCGGCACTGATGACAAGAAGACGGCCAGTAACCTATGCTCGGTTTAACAGAATGAAGTTTGTTACCGAGCAGAGTTGACCAACGTTGTTGCCAACGGGTGCGAAGGTGGGTAGCTATTGCAGCAAAATAGTCCAGAAATGGAACACCTCGATAGGAAATTGGTAGGTCATGTACTGCTGACCGCGCAGCAGTGTCTGCCTGTTCATTGCCCTGTACGTCGACATGACCAGGGACCCAACAAAAAACAATATCTTTATGCTTAGTAAAGATGCGGCGTAGCCAAAGTTGGATACGGAGAACTAAGGGGTGAGGTGTATCAAATTTTTGTATAGCCTGTAAAGCACTAAGGGAGTCTGAGACAACCACAAATGATGACACAGGCATAGATGCAATACGGATAAGTGCTGTAAGGATGGCATATAATTCAGCAGTAAAAATACTAGCTGAAGATAGTAAATGCCCTTGTACGACGCTGTCCGGAAACACTGCTGCGAATCCTACGCCGTCAGAAGACTTAGAGCCATCTGTGTACACAGCAATGGCATGAGAATGAGAGTGAAAGTGGTCAAGAAAAAGAGAGCGGGAAGCGACCGTAGACAGTTGGGCTTTCGAGCAAGGGAGGGAGAAAGAACAGACTCGAACAGCTGGAACTTCCCAGGGGGGTAGGGAAAAGTGAGATGCTACATGTACATAGAAAGGTGGTAGTTGAAGAGAAGACAAGAGCGAATGAAGGCGAAGAGAGAAGGGACGGAGTAAGCAGGGGCGGCGAACGAATAAAGAATGTCCACTAATATCGGTGACCATTCTATAAATGGAAGGATTGTGTAGATCGTGAGAGCGTACATAGTAGCGAAGGCAATGGGCATCACGGCGATCAGACAAGGATGGAACATTTGCTTCTGTATAGAGGCTTTCAACAGGGGAAGAGCGAAAAGCACTAAGGCACAAATGTAATCCTTGGTGATGAATAGGGTTAAGGCTAGAGAGAGTAGCAGGAGATGCCGCTGAATAGATCTGGTCACCATAATCGAGTTTCGATAAAATAAGGGTGGAATGTAGGCGAAGAAGGGTTCGACGATCAGCTCCCCACGAAAGATGAGCAAGGGTTTTAAGAAGGTTCAGCCGGCTGTGACAAGTTGCCTTCAGAGAGGTAATGTGAGGTTTCCAGGATAACCTACGATCAAAGAGGAGGCCCAGAAACTTGACTGTATCACGTTCAGGGATACGTGAGCCATAGAGGTACAAAGGATGATCAGAGATGACAGAGCGTCTAGTGAAAGTGATTTGGTGGGTTTTAGTGCTGGAAAATTTAAACCCATGTGTGGTGGCCCAATTGGAAACACGGTCGACTGCATGCTGGAGAGAAACTGTAAGGAGGTGACAGTCAGCGCCTGCACAGGCAATAGCGAAGTCATCAACATAGAGTGATGACCAAATATTTGATGGAAGACTAGAGGCCAAATCATTAATAGCAAGGAGAAAAAGTGTTGTGCTCAGAACACATCCCTGGGGGACACCTTCAGCTTGGATAAAGTCCGGGGAGAGCACATTATTAACCCGAACACGGAAATGCCTGTCAGTTAAAAAGTTCTTAAGGAAGGATGGTAGATTGCCTCGAAGGCCTAAGGAGTGGGCTTGGGCTAAAATATTATACCTCCAAGTTGTGTCATATGCCTTCTCAAGGTCAAAAAATATGGCAATAACTGAGTGGTTATTCGCAAAGGCATTACGAACATACGTATCCAAGCGCAGTAAGGGGTCTATGGTAGAACGTCCCTTACGAAAGCCATATTGACGAGTGGAGAGACTGTTGTGAGTCTCTAAATACCACACTAAACGTCTATTTACTAGACGTTCCATTACTTTGCAAACTGCACTGGTAAGAGCAATGGGACGATAGTGGGAGGTTTCATGTCCCGTAGTGCCTGGTTTGCGGAAAGGGAGAACAATGGCGGATTTCCACAGCTGTGGAAGAACTCCTTGTGACCAAATAAGATTGTAAAGGCGTAATAGGACTGCAAGGGCTGACTGATGTAAATGTTGTAGCATACGAATATGAATGTCGTCGGGCCCAGCTGCCGATCATCGACAAGCTGAGAGTGTTGCCTCCAGTTCTTGAAGTGTAAAAGGCATATTATACTGTTCTTCTCTGAGAGAAGAAAAGTCCAAGGGTGCTAACTCTCTGGCAGACTTTGAGGAAAGAAATGAGGGGCATAGATGGAGTCCCTGAGAAATACGGACCAGATGATTGCCAATTTCATTGGCAACATCTAGTGGGTTTGCTATATCAACACCGGCAACCCGCAGAACAGGAGCCGGGTCAGGAGAATATTTGCCACTCAGTTTTCGTACTTTTTTCCAGACTGCACTCATAGAGGAAGCAGAGGTGATGGTGGAGACATAATCTCGCCAGCAAGTGCGTTTAGCGTCACGGATGACACGGCGAGCGATCGCACGCTTCTGTTTAAAATCAAGGAGTCGCTCTGTGGTTCTATTGTACCGGTACCTGCCCCATGCAGCGCGTTTCAAACGTACTGCACGAGCACAAGCAGGAGACCACCAAGGCACGCATTTCTGAGAATGCCTGCCCGAAGTTTGGGGTATAGAATGAGAAGCTGCGGTGAAAACGGAGGACGAGAAGAGGTGTAAAAGCTCATCGATGGAGGACGAAGAAGGAACCTCTTTAAAAACAGTCAGGTGTGAGTAAAGGTTCCAATTTGCCCGATTAAATTGCCAGCGTGGGGTGCGAAGAGGTGGCGAATATGAAGGGGAAGTAAGAATGATTGGGAAATGATCACTGTCATGTAAGTCCGGGAGAACAGACCAAGTAAAGTCTAATGCGGTGGAGGAAGAGCAAACTGAGAGATCGATGCAAGAGAGAGTATGAGTCCGAGGATCAAAATGGGTGTGAGTACCTGTATTTAAAACATGGAGGGGGTGGGTGGCAAGAAAAGCCTCTAACTGAATTCCTCGGGAATCACAGTGAGACCCTCCCCAGAGGAAATGGTGGGCATTAAAATCACCAAGTAACAGAATCGGTGGCGGTAATGACGAAACAAGGAAGGCAAAATCCGGAATAGATAATGCCTGAGAAGGAGAGAGATATAAAGAACAGAGCGTATACCACCTATGTAAGTGGATACGGGCTGCTGTGTAATGCAGCGAAGTATGAACAAATAGCTGATGGTACGGAATATCAGTGCGGAGAAGAAGGGCACTTTCATTAAAGGTCCCATCAGGAAAAGGATCTGAAGAATACAATAAATTATAGCTTGAGATGTGAGCCTCTTCAAGGGGGGCTCCTTGGCGTGGTGAAGAGGCTCTTGGTCTGAGGAATTAGCCCTGTCGGTCTTCTTCCTCAGACCGAACCTAATTACCCCCCATTCTCCCCTCCCCTATCCCATCCTCCCCATCCTCCCCTTTTTCCATTCCTCCTCCTCCTCCTCACCCCTCCCTTTTGCCCTTCCTCTTTTTAGCCTTCGTGATTTCTCCCACAGGCGCGCTAGTTCCTAGGTAGGGGAAAGGACACCGGGGTCGATCCCATTCCGTTGAGGTTTCTTGGCGGTGGCGTAGTTTGCCGTGGAATCTGGATTGCCTAGGGATGTCCCGATCCCTCTCCGGTATCCCGGAGTAGCTTTGGGTGTCTTTTGGGCGACGGGTGTATCTCTGGAAGCCACCTTTCGGATTCCGGGGGTGGTGGCTGAAGGAGGTATGCTTTGTGGCGGATATCCGGCCGCCCTCTCTTTTGTCCACCGAGGTAGCTCGGCAGATGTGAGGTTGCTATCCCGGATTGCTGGTTTACTGGCATGAAGGGTAGGGTATGGCACGGGTTCCATGCTGCATCTGCGCTACTAGCGGTGTCGAGTCCTCTTGGGCGCGGAGGGAGATTTCCGGCCCTTTCATTCCTCCTGGGAACTATTCCTCCCCGCTCCCCCCTTTTTTTATTCTTTTTTTTGTTTTTATTTTCTTTTCTTCTTTCTTTTTTTTTCTTAAAAACAAAAAGCAAAGGAGTAACCTAACCATGGCAGCCCTAGTCCATGAAACCACTACCCCCGGGCCCCTTCTTGATACCGCACCCCATTCTGACCCTGCCTTGTGTTTAGACCACTCTTCGGACACTCCTGATGCCCCTGTACCTCTTGCTGGTGCTGTTTCCTCACCCGCTTCAGGTACCGGGGCTTTGACTGACTCCTTCGATTTGTCTGAACTCCGCTCTCCTTTGACTATGCTTCCGGCTTCTCCCTCTACGGTACGGCAATTTTCGAATCGCCCACCCATTTCATGCCGGACCAACTCCGGTCCTACTCCTAAACGCCAACGTCAATCTCCTGATGATGCTCCGTCGTTACCTTCCCATTCTACTCGGAAACGACCGACACGTCAAGCACTCCCTCTCCACGCTCAGTTTCGGACCACACAATGGACTAAATTCTTTACTTTAAGACCAACTTCTTCTTCTGCCTACCTTTCTGACCATAGTATTGCCAAAGCGCTCCTGCGTCATGTTGGCAGAGATATTTCATTTCACGCTCTCAAGAGCGGTACGCGCATCGTCACTGTCCAGAATGCTACCCAAGCTCATGATCTTTCTCTCCTTTCGAATATCGATACTACTCCTATCACTATTGAAAAACATCTTTCTCTCAATTCTTGTAGTGGTACTGTCATTCTGCCCCATACCATAGTCCAACAGAATTTCCAGTCATGTGGCAATGACATTTTTGAACAGCTGGAACTCCAGGATCTCCCAATCCTCAAAGTAGACACTTATGTCCTTCCTGCCCGGGGGCGGAGACGTTACCCTTGCAATGTGGCTCGTTTAACTTTTGACAGCCGAGAACTCCCGTCCTCTGTATATGTCGCGGGACATCGGTTACAAGTTCGAAAGGTGATACCTACACCGCAACAATGTAGAAATTGCTGGCGTTTTGGTCACCCAGCAAAATATTGCAGATCTATGGCCGAATGCCCAGTCTGTGGTGCCGACAACCATTCTAATACATCTTG
>NC_091354.1:15021622-15061903 GCF_038502225.1 Cherax quadricarinatus | reverse complement strand
ACAACATATCCCTCCAAACTGCCAATATCCCAAACCCCTCCTTTAAAGTGCAGGCATTGTACCTCCCATTTCCAGGACTCAAGTCCGACTATATGAAAATAACCGGTTTCCCTGAATCCCTTCACTAAATATTACCCTGCTCACACTCCAAGATATAGTAATTAAAATATCATAACACAATTGACAAACACGGCTGCCTTGTAGCAGAGAAAGACAGAACACGTATGAGTTAGGAATGCTGGGATGGTGGGGTGGTGTCCGGAAGTGGTCGGGGAGGGCTCCCCGGCTGCTCTACAACAATTCAATTCAATTCAAATTCAAAGTTTATTCTCTATAAGGATTACAATGATGAGTTTACAGAATTTGGTTATTGTGTGGTTTACATGTAGTAAAATACTAATTACAGAGGGTACCACTAGAACACCTAGCATGGCTAGGCATTTCGGGCAGACTTAGATTAATTCTTAAATTTAAAATATTACAAATTATGAGGTAAGTTGGTATTATGGCTAAGTGACTAAATACTGGTTTGTGAGTTTAGCAATGTGAATGCTTTTGTTTTGGCACAGTACATAGTTTCAGTATTGGAGTATCACAGGCCAACTTATGACTAGTTAGGATTCATTATTTTAAGATTGAGATTGATATTTCTGTTTATTGTCAAATGGGTGAGTGAGTGTAAGTGTGAACCATCAGGTGGTATTCGTGTAATTAGTTGATGGGGTGTATCAGGGAGATAAGATGTTTTCAAATGGTAGTTTTGAAGGTGATGAATGTGTCTGCAGTTCTAGAGTTTTCAGGTAGGGTGTTCCAGATTTTAGGGGCCTTTGACATACACTGAATTTTTGTAAAGGTTTAGTCGGACACGGGGAATGTCATAGAGATGTTTGTGTCTGGTGTTATGCCTGTGGGTTCTGTCACAACTATCAAGAAAGCATTTTAGGTCAAGGTTAATATTGGAATTTAAGGTCCTGTAGATGTAGATTGCACAGTAGTAAGTGTGGATGTACTGAACAGAGAGTAAGTTTAGATCTATGAAGAGTGGGGGGGTGTGTTGCCAGGGATGGGATTTAGTGATTATTCTTACTGCAGCTTTTTGTTGGGTTATTATTGGCTTTAGGTGTGTTGCTGCAGTTGATCCCCAAGCACAAATAGCATAGGTGAGGTATGGATAAATAAGTGAGTGGTATAGTGAGAGAAGGGCATTTTGCAGCAGAGGATCCCAACTGTTTTGGATACTTTTTTGGTTGTGTTGGATATGGGTGCTGAAATTCAGGTTGTTGTCGAGGTATAGGCCTAGAAATTTGCCTTCATTATGTCTGGCAATTAGAGTGTTGTTGATCTTAATGTTAATTTGTGCAACTCCTGCTCTGCTACCAAACATAATACAGTAGGTTTTGTCAGTGTTAAGCGTAAGTTTATTGGCTGTCATCCAAGTCGATGTTTTGATCAGCTCCTCGTTAACAATGGTGTTGAGGGTGGCAAGATTAGGGTGAGAGATGACATAAGCTGTGTTGTCAGCAAAGAGAATGGGGTTCAGGTGTTGGGATATGTTTGGAAGATCATTGATGTATATGAGGAGAGCAGGGGACCAAGGACACTTCCCTGCAGAACTCCAGTATCAAGTGGCTGTGTTGTTGATGCTGTGTCTTTAATGGTGACATATTGATACCTATTAGTAAGGTAAGATTTGAAATATGCAAGCGCATGGCCTCTTATACCATAATGGTCAAATTTGTGGAGTAGGATGCCGTGGTCTACTGTGCCAAAAGCTTTTCTTAGGTCAAGCAGCCTGGTGGCTGCTTGAGCAAGAGAATTTTTTTTTCCTTCCCACAAACTGAACCATGTTAAATTAATTATACAACGTGTTACATAAAATTGTGCAGCAATTCTTCAATGGCAGTCTACTGTATTATTATAATAACGATAGAGCTTCAGTTCCCTAAATTAATAATAATAATAACGATAGAGCAGGGAAGTTAGGAGGAGGTGCGGGATTACCAAAACTGTTGTCCAGAGGGCTGAGGAAGGGTTGTTGAGGTGGTTCGGACATGTAGAGAGAATGGAGCGAAACAGAGTGACTTCAAGAGTGTATCAGTCTGTAGTGAAACGAAGGCGGGGTAGGGGTCGGCCTAGGAAAGGTTAGAGGGGCTTGGACTTCCAGCAGGCATGCGTGAGCGTGTTTGATAGGAGTGAATGGAGACAAATGGTTTTTAATACTTGACGTGCTGTTGGAGTGTGAGCAAAGTAACATTTATGAAGGGGTTCAGGGAAACCGGCAGGCCGGACTTGAGTCCTGGAGATGGGAAGTACTGTGCCTGCACTCTGAAGGAGGGGTGTTAATGTTGCAGTTTAAAAACTGAAGTGTAAAGCACCCATCTGGCAAGACAGTGATGGAGTGAATGATGGTGAAAGTTTTTCCTTTTCGGGCCACCCTGCCTTGGTGGGAATCGGCCAGTGATAATAAAAAAAATAAATAATGATAGAACTTCAGTTTCCTAAATTAATAACAACAATAATAATCATAATAATAAAAATAATAATAATATACTACTACTACTTATAAATTATTATTATAATGATAGAGCATCAGTTTCCTAAATTAATAATAATAATAATTTAAATAATATTATTATTATAACGATAGACCTTCAGGTCCCTAAATTAATAATAATTATTATAATAATGATATCTTTATTTACTACAAGTACATGTACATGGTATACATGCCTAGCTGACATCAATGACGTACTACTACAGTGGATCCCCGGTTCGCGATGCTATCGGTATCCGATAAATCCGGTAACCGATGCATTATATCGCAGAAAATTTGCCTCGCTTCCCGATACAAAACCCAGTATGCGATGTGGTTCATACGAGATGTGTTCATGTGTGGCCTGAACTGCCCTGTGTGTGCCAGTGTTTACAAGCCAGCCAGTGTGCGCACATCTAAGGATACATTCGGTACATTCCATATTATCCATATTATCACTGTTTTTGGTGCCTGTTTTTGCAAAATAAGTCACCATGGGCCCCAAGAAAGCTCCCAGTGCCAACCCTTCGAGACCAAGGGTGCTAATGACTGTTGAAATGAAGAAAGAGATAATTGCAAAGTACAAAAGTGGAGTGCGTGTGTCGGAGCTGGTCAGGTTGTATAGTAAACCCCAATCAACCATCACTACTATAGCGAGCAAGAAAACGGCAATCAAGGAAGCTGTTCTTGCAAAAGGTGCAACTGTGATTACGAAACAGCGACCGCAAGTGTTAGAAAATGTTGAGAGACTGTTATTGTGTGGATAAATGAAAAACAGATAGCATCTCTCAAGCAATCATTTGTGAAAAGGCTAGGCAGTTGCATGACGATTTGGTAAAAAAATTGCCTGCAACTAGTGGTGATGTGAGTGAATTTAAGGCCAGCAAAGGTTGGTTTGAAAGATTTAAGAATCGTAGTGGAATACATAGTGTGATTAGGCATGGTGAGGCTGCCAGTTCAGACCACAAAGCGGCTGAAAAATATGTGCATGAATTCAAGGAGTACATAGAGGCTGAAGGATTGAAACCTGAACAAGTGTTTAACTGTGACGAAACAGGCCTGTTTTGGAAGAAATTACCAAGCAGGACCTACATTACTCAGGAGGAAAAGGTACTCCCAGGACATAAGCCTGTGAAAGACAGGCTTACTCTGTTGATGTGTTCCAATGCTAGTGGTGATTGCAAAGTGAAGCCTTTATTGGTGTATCACTCAAACTCCCAGAGCGTTCAGGCAAAAGAATGTCCTCAAGGCTAATTTGTGTGTGCTGTGGAGGGCAAACAATAAGGCATGGGTCACTAGGGACTTTTTCTATGACTGGTTACACCATGCATTTGCCCCCAGTGTGAAAAATTACCTAATTGAAAAGGAATTAGACCTTAAGTGCCTCCTGGTATTAGACAATGCCCCTGGTCATCCTACAGATTTGTCAGAGCGACTTTGTGGGGACATGAGTTTCATTAAGGTCAAGTTTTTGCCTCCTAATACCACTCCTCTCCTGCAGCCCATGGACCAGCAGGTCATTTCCAACTTCAAGAAACTGTACACAAAAGCTATGTTTGAAAGGTGCTTTGAAGTGACCACAGAAACTCAATTGACTCTAAAGGAGTTTTGGAAGGATCACTTTACTATCCTCAATTGTGTAAAACTTATAGGTAAGGCTTGGGAGGGAGTGACTAAGAGGACCTTGAACTCTGCCTGGAAAAGACTGTGGCCAGAATGTGTAGACAAAAGGGATTTCGAAGGGTTTGAGGCTAACCCTGAGAAGCCTATGCCAGTTGAGGAATCCATTGTGGCATTGGGGAAATCCTTGGGGTTGGAGGTAAGTGGGGAGGATGTGGAAGAGTTGGTGGAGGAGGACAATGAAGAACTAACCACTGATGAGCTGCTAGATCAACTTCACCAGCAAGAGGCCACACCTGAGGAAATTGCTTCGGAGGAGGGGAGAGAGAAACTGAAGAAGTTGCCTACTTCAAAGATTAAGGAAATCTGTGCAAAGTGGCTTGAAGTGCAAACCTTCATGGATGAAAATCACCCTCAGACAGCTATTGCAAGCCGTGCTGGTGACTATTACACTGACAATGTTGTGAACCACTTTAGGAAAGTCATAAAGGAACGAGAGGTACAGGCCTCTATGGACAGATATGTTGTGCGACAGAGGTCCAGTGACTCTCAACCTGGTCCTAGTGGCATTAAAAGAAGAAGGGAAGTAACCCCAGAAAAGGACTTGCTACCTCAAGTCCTAATGGAGGGGGATTCCCCTTCTAAATGCTAACACCATCCACACTCTCCCCTCCTCCCATCCCATCAATCATCACCAGATCTTCATTAAAGGTAAGTGTCAATTATTCTTTCGTTATTTATTGTTATTGTTGTTATTGTAATTACTATTCTATTGCATTAAACTTAATATTTCATGTGGTAAAAGTTTTTTTTTTTCATACTTTTGGGTGCCTTGCACGAATTAATTTGATTTCCATTATTTCTTATGGGGAAAATTGATTCGCTTTCCGATATTTTTGGTTTACGATGAGCTCTCAGGAACGGATTAGTATCGTGAACCGGGGGTCCACTGTATATAGAAAGCCCCCTGTTATGGTCTGCATGTTGGGCAAATTAGGTCAGTGTCCCAGGATGCGGCCCACACCAGTCGACTAACACCTAGGTACCCACTTTACTGATGGGGAACATAGACAACAGGTGGAAAGAAACACGCCCAATGTTTCTACTCTGGCTGGGAATTGAACCCAGACCCTCGCCGTGTGAAGCGAGAGCGTTAGCCACCAGGCCACCACGTAATAATTCAGATTGCTTCTGCTAGTTGGCACAGCTGGTAAGCAGTAAACATGTTTACATCCCTGTGGGGGCAGTTCTCTCGTGCTTGTTTGCATTTTTTTGACAGTTATTTGGTGAAATTTCTTTTTTCTAACCATGGGTCCTAGTGATCTACTGCAGTTAGCCTCAAAAATACTCCGTTTTCTCTTACAGTAAGAACATGGGAAGATACTACGGTCAAATTGTGACAAATGGCTGACGCTTTATTCATTCTAGAGTATATATCATGTTTCTGTGCTAATTATATTGTTTATTATGTCATACTAGATGAATTGTGATAGATAAATAAGCCGTACAATTGATAATAGCGTCATATTCAAGTATTTTTTTCTCGTCTCTCCAGACAGCAGGAACGAATTAATGGCTTTTCAATTAATTTAAATGAGGAAAATTAATTTGATATATGAGTAAATTGAGTTACTAGCTAGCTCCTGGAATGGATTAAACTCCTAAGTCAAGCTTCCACTGTATTGGTAAATACATTTATGGAATTTCCACAAAACAGAATGCCAACTACAGCAGTTCAAAAGATCTATCCAGCAATTTTAAAATTGGGATGTTAATTTGAAGGTTTGCTAACATAGCAGTCTAGAGAGGAATACAGTGGTTAATGATAATGTTCCAACAATGGTTCATGACTACTCTTGAACATTCTTAAAATCAGAATTAAATTCATCTTTATCTCTATTTATTAACTATGTACTTCATTAGAATAAACAAATTACACAGATTTTCAAGCCAACCTTAATTTTTGTTGTAGAATCCTTTTTGGTCATTTTACGTAGAGCAACTCTAAATTCAGCAGAAATAGCACTATCATCAGCTTGAGCTGCTTGTGAGGCTGCAGGCACATAACCCAAGTCTTGCAAAGCACTGAATCCAACAAAGCCTGTTGCCCCACCAAGTAGTTCTGCTGTTCTTCCACTACTAGAAGGCTGAAGATACAAGAAAATAATAATCATCAACCACCTAAAAATTAAATAATAATTAGTATGGACATTTTGACATAACATGATAATTTGCAAGCATGGTATAGAAGCATCAGAAGATTAAATGCTTTATGCTACAAAACTAAAATATTTTGAAACAAAAACTAAATAAAGTATTGTAATACTGTAATAAACAATGTGTGGTACACAGAAAAATTTGTGACTCTTATGATTTTTGCAAATGGGAATGTTGCTTCAGTTTTAACAGAATTTAATAATCTAGTTGTGTGTTTCACAGAGGGGTGCAAAGGTATGGAAGGTCCATCATATTTCTATGTAACTAAGTTGTGAGGGAAAAGTTCAATAGATAGGAGTAGCAATATAGTAACAATAGTTTCATTACCGGCTACTACTTAAGGTAGGGTGAGTCACGCTCCCGCCTTTCTTCCCCCTCCCCAAAAGTGATAGTTTCATTGCCGGCTACTAGTTAAGGTAGGGTGAGTCACGCTCCCGTTTTTCCCGCCTTTTCTCCCCCACCCCTAAAGTGATAGTTTGATTGCCGGCTGCTTGTTAACGTAGGGTCAGTCTAGCTCCCGCTATCCCTTCCCCTCCCTCTTCCCCCCCCTCAAAAGGTGACGTATGGGGCTCTGGTCAAACAGTAAATCACTCGACTCGCAGCTCCCAACACTACTGTAAGTACATGCCTGCCTTGTATTCTAGTGGATTTATTGGTTAAAAGCTTCACTTTTGACCAATAATAAACTTAGTCCTTTCAGTCTTGCTCTAGGTTGACTGTTGTAATAATCACCACGTCTTTTGAGTAATGTACACTGCCATGGAGAGTGATTATTTAAGCAGTGGGTAACCTGTCTATCTTTTCAGCTTGGATGACAGTGAGAGTCACCTGTCAATCAACGAGAAGAACAGGAGACGGACTAACGTCCTGGAGACGTCCCATTTTGTATTGAACTACCTGTATGAAATTGCAGGACGTAACCCCACATCATTGCAGCGGTAAAGAACCTGCTTTCCTGTCATCGGGATAATAATCACGGCGATTCTCTGTGAAGAACTAGCCAGTGGTGGTCACCAACACCTGCGACCCCCCACCCCACATCAGCAACGGCTACGATTTGAACAAGCAGTGTCACCAACACCAGACACCCAAGTTTTAAATTAGCGTTGAATTCAGTTATCATTTATATTTTTCATTTTTCATTTTCTTTAATGTAGGATTAATATTTCATATTTAAGTGTTTTACATTTTATATTTTCTACATAATAAAGTGTTTATGTTTGTCTGTTATTATTTCTTTTTCTATTCACTAATTTTCCTGAGAAGGAGCCAGCCTGGGTAATACTGTCTGAAGTTGTTACAGGGCTGAGTAAGCCTTCACATAAGTAACTTGTTGTATCTTAATCATCTCTATTTAATCACTCCACAAAACTGAAGATCACTGAATTAGTTTGAAATACGTAATACTTTTGTAATTGACCATTTGTTCATTAGCTACCTTTCTTATCGTACTTATGATTGTAGTTAAGAGGCCTAAGAAGTCCTACTTAATAGTCTGTGTCTGGATCTTAAATAACATTTTAAACACTAGGATTAGTTTGCCTGAAATGCACTGTATACTGTAATTAGTGGCTTTCTTTTGTGCCTACCGATGTCTCATTACATGTAAACTACATTACATAAATTAAAGGAAACTGAAGTCAAAATAAGCAGATTTGAGACTGTTTTCAGATGAGACTTACAAGTTTCATCTGCATGCATTTTTCTCAAAATACATTTTTTTTTGTATATGTACATTTTTACATTCTACAAAAGGAATGTATATATAGAAAAATGTATGCAGATGAAACTTTTAAGTCGCATCTGAAAACAATCTCAAATCTGCTTATTTATCAAATCTGCATATTTATAATTAGCAATGCAGTCCTGAATATGACTGCAAAGTCTAGCAAGTAAAGTAAGTGTGTCAAAAACACTGCATGATCAATTAGTACCATGAGAGCTCTCTATGCAAGGCCTTCCAATAATGGAATTCGAATTATAACTCCTATTTTCTCTCCAGACGGATTTTTTTTTTTAACAAGGCTAAATTTTATGCAAAGCAACATTTAACATTTATTTTTTAATACAGTACATGTTCATTCAATGCATGTGGTGAGGGGCTTACACATTACAGTAATTTGTAATAATGACAGTAGAATTACTGACAATATGTTAGGTAAAAGGATATGTGTAACTAATGCTCGGTTGGTAGCGCACTTAGCTCACACATTGATTGTTTATGGTTCAATCCCTGGTATGGGTGTAAACACCTGCTGTCCCTGTTCACCCAGCAACAAGTAGGAACTGGGGTGTTAGCCACCTGGAGTGGATCACATCCAGGGGAACAAAATTAACCTAAGTTGCCTGAAATACTCTGCATAACCAGGGGTTTTCTATGCAGAATGTCACTGATGTCGGCTAGGTCTATATAAACTGTATCACATACTTGCAGAAATAAATATTATTATCATTTTTATAAAATGTTTCATTAGTTGCACATGTATCTTTTTACCTAACATTATTAATATGATAAGAGGTTGAAGTATGGCCCAAAAATATGGAACTGCTCATCTAATGACTAAAAACTTTAAATTGACAACCATCTTAAGAATGCAATCATTAATTTGCTGATTTTGTTACTAGGTGTAAAACAAAAATTAATTTCTTCTTAACGGCTAAAAAGAACATGGTACCCATTTGATATAGCGTTAATATGTCGTGTAATATGGTGCAATTTGATGTTGTGTTAATATGTCATGTAATATGGTGCAATTTGATGTCGTGTTAATATGTCGTGTAATATGGTGCCCATTTGATGTCATGTAATATGGTGCCCATTTGATGTCATGTTAATGTTTATGCTTGATACAATAATTTTCCAGTTCCAAAAGGGGAAGTTAGGTCCCAATTTTTTATAATAAAACTGACAAATTGGCACTTACACAGCCCAACAACAGGAGGGAGAGAAGTGGGAACAGTGAAGGGAGAGAGAGACGGACAAAGAGGGTTAGTGAAAAAGGAAATGCAGGAAGAGGGTGAGAGAAAGAGAGTGAAGGAGGGAGAGAGTGAAAGGAGATTAGTGAAAAAGGGAGAGAGAGAGAGAAGGTAGATAGATGGAAAGAGTGCAGGGTGACAGAGAGGGGGGAGGAAGATGGAGGGAGAATGGCGAAGGAAGAGGACAGTAAGGTTGAATGTATGTATGTATGTATGTTTTTTTTTTATTATCACACTGGCCGATTCCCACCAAGGCAGGGTGGCCCGAAAAAGAAAAACTTTCACCATCATTCACTCCATCACTGTCTTGCCAGAAGGGTGTGTGTATGTATGTATGTATGTATGTATGTATGTATATATATATATATATATATATATATATATATATATATATATATATATATATATATATATTTTTATTTTTTTTTATTATCACACCGGCCGATTCCCACCAAGGCAGGGTGGCCCGAAAAAGAAAAACTTTCACCATCATTCACTCCATCACTGTCTTGCCAGAAGGGTGCTTTACACTACAGTTTTTAAACTGCAACATTAACACCCCTCCTTCAGAGTGCAGGCACTGTACTTCCCATCTCCAGGACTCAAGTCCGGCCTGCCGGTTTCCCTGAATCCCTTCATAAATGTTACTTTGCTCACACTCCAACAGCACGTCAAGTATTAAAAACCATTTGTCTCCATTCACTCCTATCAAACACGCTCACGCATGCCTGCTGGAAGTCCAAGCCCCTCGCACACAAAACCTCCTTTACCCCCTCCCTCCAACCCTTCCTAGGCCGACCCCTACCCCGCCTTCCTTCCACTACAGACTGATACACTCTTGAAGTCATTCTGTTTCGCTCCATTCTCTCTACATGTCCGAACCACCTCAACAACCCTTCCTCAGCCCTCTGGACAACAGTTTTGGTAATCCCGCACCTCCTCCCAACCTCCAAACTACGAATTCTCCGCACCATATTCACACCACACACTGCCCCCAGACATGACATCTCCACTGCCTCCAGCCTTCTCCTCGCTGCAACATTCACCACCCACGCCTCACACCCACATAAGAGCGTTGGTAAAACTACACTCTCATACATTCCCCTCTTTGCCTCCAAGGACAAAGTTCTTTGTCTCCACAGACTCCTAAGTGCACCACTCACTCTTTTTCCCTCATCAATTCTATGATTCACCTCATCTTTCATAGACCCATCTGCTGACACGTCCACTCCCAAATATCTGAATACGTTCACCTCCTCCATACTCTCTCCCTCCAATCTGATATTCAATCTTTCATCACCTAATCTTTTTGTTATCCTCATAACCTTACTCTTTCCTGTATTCACCTTTAATTTTCTTCTTTTGCACACCCTACCAAATTCATCCACCAATCTCTGCAACTTCTCTTCAGAATCTCCCAAGAGCACAGTGTCATCAGCAAAGAGCAGCTGTGACAACTCCCACTTTGTGTGTGATTCTTTATCTTTTAACTCCACGCCTCTTGCCAAGACCCTCGCATTTACTTCTCTTACAACCCCATCTATAAATATATTAAACAACCACGGTGACATCACACATCCCTGTCTAAGGCCTACTTTTACTGGGAAAAAATTTCCCTCTTTCCTACATACTCTAACTTGAGCCTCACTATCCTCGTAAAAACTCTTCACTGCTTTCAGTAACCTACCTCCTACACCATACACTTGCAACATCTGCCACATTGCCCCCCTATCCACCCTGTCATACGCCTTTTCCAAATCCATAAATGCCACAAAGACCTCTTTAGCCTTATCTAAATACTGTTCACTTATATGTTTCACTGTAAACACCTGGTCCACACACCCCCTACCTTTCCTAAAGCCTCCTTGTTCATCTGCTATCCTATTCTCCGTCTTACTCTTAATTCTTTCAATTATAACTCTACCATACACTTTACCAGGTACACTCAACAGACTTATCCCCCTATAATTTCTGCACTCTCTTTTATCCCCTTTGCCTTTATACAAAGGAACTATGCATGCTCTCTGCCAATCCCTAGGTACCTTACCTTCTTCCATACATTTATTAAATAATTGCACCAACCACTCCAAAACTATATCCCCACCTGCTTTTAACATTTCTATCTTTATCCCATCAATCCCGGCTGCCTTACCCCCTTTCATTTTACCTACTGCCTCACGAACTTCCCCCACACTCACAACTGGCTCTTCCTCACTCCTACAAGATGTTATTCCTCCTTGCCCTATACACGAAATCACAGCTTCCCTATCTTCATCAACATTTAACAATTCCTCAAAATATTCCCTCCATCTTCCCAATACCTCTAACTCTCCATTTAATAACTCTCCTCTCCTATTTTTAACTGACAAATCCATTTGTTCTCTAGGCTTTCTTAACTTGTTAATCTCACTCCAAAACTTTTTCTTATTTTCAACAAAATTTGTTGATAACATCTCACCCACTCTCTCATTTGCTCTCTTTTTACATTGCTTCACCACTCTCTTTTTCTCCATATACTCTTCCCTCCTTGCATCACTTCTACTTTGTAAAAACTTCTCATATGCTAACTTTTTCTCCCTTACTACTCTCTTTACATCATCATTCCACCAATCGCTCCTCTTCCCTCCTGCACCCACTTTCCTGTAACCACAAACTTCTGCTGAACACTCTAACACTACATTTTTAAACCTACCCCATACCTCTTCGACCCCATTGCCTATGCTCTCATTAGCCCATCTATCCTCCAATAGCTGTTTATATCTTACCCTAACTGCCTCCTCTTTTAGTTTATAAACCTTCACCTCTCTCTTCCCTGATGCTTCTATTCTCCTTGTATCCCATCTACCTTTTACTCTCAGTGTAGCTACAACTAGAAAGTGATCTGATATATCTGTGGCCCCTCTATAAACATGTACATCCTGAAGTCTACTCAACAGTCTTTTATCTACCAATACATAATCCAACAAACTACTGTCATTTCGCCCTACATCATATCGTGTATACTTATTTATCCTCTTTTTCTTAAAATATGTATTACCTATAACTAAACCCCTTTCTATACAAAGTTCAATCAAAGGGCTCCCATTATCATTTACACCTGGCACCCCAAACTTACCTACCACACCCTCTCTAAAAGTTTCTCCTACTTTAGCATTCAAGTCCCCTACCACAATTACTCTCTCACTTGGTTCAAAGGCTCCTATACATTCACTTAACATCTCCCAAAATCTCTCTCTCTCCTCTGCATTCCTCTCTTCTCCAGGTGCATACACGCTTACTATGACCCACTTCTCGCATCCAACCTTTACTTTAATCCACATAATTCTTGAATTTACACATTCATATTCTCTTTTCTCCTTCCATAACTGATCATTTAACATTACTGCTACCCCTTCCTTTGCTCTAACTCTCTCAGATACTCCAGATTTAATCCCATTTATTTCCCCCCACTGAAACTCTCCTACCCCCTTCAGCTTTGTTTCGCTTAGGGCCAGGACATCCAACTTCTTTTCATTCATAACATCAGCAATCATCTGTTTCTTGTCATCCGCACTACATCCACGCACATTTAAGCAACCCAGTTTTATAAAGTTTTTCTTCTTCTCTTTTTTAGTAATTGTATACAGGAGAAGGGGTTACTAGCCCATTGCTCCCGGCATTTTAGTCGCCTCATACGACACGCATGGCTTACGGAGGAAAGATTCTTTTCCACTTCCCCATGGACAATAGAAGAAATAAAAAAGAACAAGAGCTATTTAGAAAAAGGAGAAAAACCTAGATGTATGTATATATATATATGCATGTGCGTGTCTGTGAAGTGTGACCAAAGTGTAAGTAGGAGTAGCAAGATATCCCTGTTATCTTAGCGTGTTTATGAGACAGAAAAAGAAACCAGCAATCCTACCATCATGCAAAACAGTTACAGGTTTTTGTTTCACAGTCATCTGGCAGGACGGTAGTACTTCCCTGGGTGGTTGCTGTCTACCAACCTACTACCTATATATATATATATATATATATATATATATATATAATATATATATATATATACACACACAGTGGACCCCCGCATAACGATTACCTCCAAATGCGACCAATTATGTAAGTGTATTTATGTAAGTGCGTTTGTACGTGTATGTTTGGGGGTCTGAAATGGACTAATCTACTTCACAATATTCCTTATGGGAACAAATTCGGTCAGTACTGGCACCTGAACATACTTCTGGAGTGAAAAAATATTGTTAACCGGGGGTCCACTGTATATATATATTATTTATTTTTTTTTTTTTTATTATCACACCGGCCGATTCCCACCAAGGCAGGGTGGCCCGAAAAAGAAAAACTTTCACCATCATTCACTCCATCACTGTCTTGCCAGAAGGGTGCTTTACACTACAGTTTTTAAACTGCAACATTAACACCCCTCCTTCAGAGTGCAGGCACTGTACTTCCCATCTCCAGAACTCAAGTCCGGCCTGCCGGTTTCCCTGAATCCCTTCATAAATGTTACTTTGCTCACACTCCAACAGCACGTCAAGTATTAAAAACCATTTGTCTCCATTCACTCCTATCAAACACGCTCACGCATGCCTGCTGGAAGTCCAAGCCCCTCGCACACAAAACCTCCTTTACCCCCTCCCTCCAACCCTTCCTAGGCCGACCCCTACCCCGCCTTCCTTCCACTACAGACTGATACACTCTTGAAGTCATTCTGTTTCGCTCCATTCTCTCTACATGTCCGAACCACCTCAACAACCCTTCCTCAGCCCTCTGGACAACAGTTTTGGTAATCCCGCACCTCCTCCTAACTTCCAAACTACGAATTCTCTGCATTATATTCACACCACACATTGCCCTCAGACATGACATCTCCACTGCCTCCAGCCTTCTCCTCGCTGCAACATTCATCACCCACGCTTCACACCCATATAAGAGCGTTGGTAAAACTATACTCTCATACATTCCCCTCTTTGCCTCCAAGGACAAAGTTCTTTGTCTCCACAGACTCCTAAGTGCACCACTCACTCTTTTTCCCTCATCAATTCTATGATTCACCTCATCTTTCATAGACCCATCCGCTGACACGTCCACTCCCAAATATCTGAATACGTTCACCTCCTCCATACTCTCTCCCTCCAATCTGATATTCAATCTTTCATCACCTAATCTTTTTGTTATCCTCATAACCTTACTCTTTCCTGTATTCACCTTTAATTTTCTTCTTTTGCACACCCTACCAAATTCATCCACCAATCTCTGCAACTTCTCTTCAGAATCTCCCAAGAGCACAGTGTCATCGGCAAAGAGCAGCTGTGACAACTCCCACTTTGTGTGTGATTCTTTATCTTTTAACTCCACGCCTCTTGCCAAGACCCTCGCATTTACTTCTCTTACAACCCCATCTATAAATATATTAAACAACCACGGTGACATCACACATCCTTGTCTAAGGCCTACTTTTACTGGGAAAAAATTTCCCTCTTTCCTACATACTCTAACTTGAGCCTCACTATCCTCGTAAAAACTCTTCACTGCTTTCAGTAACCTACCTCCTACACCATACACTTGCAACATCTGCCACATTGCCCCCCTATCCACCCTGTCATACGCCTTTTCCAAATCCATAAATGCCACAAAGACCTCTTTAGCCTTATCTAAATACTGTTCACTTATATGTTTCACTGTAAACACCTGGTCCACACACCCCCTACCTTTCCTAAAGCCTCCTTGTTCATCTGCTATCCTATTCTCCGTCTTACTCTTAATTCTTTCAATTATAACTCTACCATACACTTTACCAGGTACACTCAACAGACTTATCCCCCTATAATTTTTGCACTCTCTTTTATCCCCTTTGCCTTTATACAAAGGAACTATGCATGCTCTCTGCCAATCCCTAGGTACCGTACCCTCTTCCATACATTTATTAAATAATTGCACCAACCACTCCAAAACTATATCCCCACCTGCTTTTAACATTTCTATCTTTATCCCATCAATCCCGGCTGCCTTACCCCCTTTCATTTTACCTACTGCCTCACGAACTTCCCCCACACTCACAACTGGCTCTTCCTCACTCCTACAAGATGTTATTCCTCCTTGCCCTATACACGAAATCACAGCTTCCCTATCTTCATCAACATTTAACAATTCCTCAAAATATTCCTTCCATCTTCCCAATACCTCTACCTCTCCATTTAATAACTCTCCTCTCCTATTTTTAACTGACAAATCCATTTGTTCTCTAGGCTTTCTTAACTTGTTAATCTCACTCCAAAACTTTTTCTTATTTTCAACAAAATTTGTTGATAACATCTCACCCACTCTCTCATTTGCTCTCTTTTTACATTGCTTCACCACTCTCTTAACTTCTCTCTTTTTCTCCATATACTCTTCCCTCCTTGCATCACTTCTACTTTGTAAAAACTTCTCATATGCTAACTTTTTCTCCCTTACTACTCTCTTTACATCATCATTCCACCAATCGCTCCTCTTCCCTCCTGCACCCACTTTCCTGTAACCACAAACTTCTGCTGAACACTCTAACACTACATTTTTAAACCTACCCCATACCTCTTCGACCCCATTGCCTATGCTCTCATTAGCCCATCTATCCTCCAATAGCTGTTTATATCTTACCCTAACTGCCTCCTCTTTTAGTTTATAAACCTTCACCTCTCTCTTCCCTGATGCTTCTATTCTCCTTGTATCCCATCTACCTTTTACTCTCAGTGTAGCTACAACTAGAAAGTGATCTGATATATCTGTGGCCCCTCTATAAACATGTACATCCTGAAGTCTACTCAACAGTCTTTTATCTACCAATACATAATCCAACAAACTACTGTCATTTCGCCCTACATCATATCGTGTATACTTATTTATCCTCTTTTTCTTAAAATATGTATTACCTATAACTAAACCCCTTTCTATACAAAGTTCAATCAAAGGGCTCCCATTATCATTTACACCTGGCACCCCAAACTTACCTACCACACCCTCTCTAAAAGTTTCTCCTACTTTAGCATTCAAGTCCCCTACCACAATTACTCTCTCACTTGGTTCAAAGGCTCCTATACATTCACTTAACATCTCCCAAAATCTCTCTCTCTCCTCTGCATTCCTCTCTTCTCCAGGTGCATACACGCTTATTATGACCCACTTCTCGCATCCAACCTTTACTTTAATCCACATAATTCTTGAATTTACACATTCATATTCTCTTTTCTCCTTCCATAACTGATCATTTAACATTACTGCTACCCCTTCCTTTGCTCTAACTCTCTCAGATACTCCAGATTTAATCCCATTTATTTCCCCCCACTGAAACTCTCCTACTCCCTTCAGCTTTGTTTCGCTTAGGGCCAGGACATCCAACTTCTTTTCATTCATAACATCAGCAATCATCTGTTTCTTGTCATCCGCACTACATCCACGCACATTTAAGCAACCCAGTTTTATAAAGTTTTTCTTCTTCTCTTTTTTAGTAATTGTATACAGGAGAAGGGGTTACTAGCCCATTGCTCCCGGCATTTTAGTCGCCTCATACGACACGCATGGCTTACGGAGGAAAGATTCTTTTCCACTTCCCCATGGACAATAGAAGAAATAAAAAAGAACAAGAGCTATTTAGAAAAAGGAGAAAAACCTAGATGTATGTATATATATATATGCATGTGCGTGTCTGTGAAGTGTGACCAAAGTGTAAGTAGGAGTAGCAAGATATCCCTGTTATCTTAGCGTGTTTATGTGTGTGTGTGTGTGTGTGTGTGTGTGTGTGTGTGTGTGTGTGTGTGTGTGTGTGTGTGTGTGTGTGTGTGTGTGTGTGTGTGTGTGTGTGTGTGTGTGTGTGTGTGTGTGTGTGTGTGTGTGTGTGTGTACGTACGTACGTACGTACTCACCTATTTCACCTATTTGTGGTTGCAGGGGTCGAGTCTTAGCTCCTGGCCCCGCCTCTTCACCGGTTGCTACTGGGCCCTCTCTCTCCCCGCTCCATGAGCTTTATCAAACCTCGTCTTAAAATTGTGTATGGTTCCTGCCTCCACTAAGTCATTTTCTAGGCTATTCCACTGCCTGACAACTCTATGACTGAAGAAATACTTCCTAATATCTCTCTGACTCATTTGTGTCTTCAACTTCCAATTGTGGCCTCTTGTTTCTGTGTCCCCTCCTTGGAACATCCTGTCTTTGTCCACCTTGTCTATTCCACGCAGTATTTTATATGTCGTTATCATGTCTCCCCTGATCCTCCTGTCCTCCAGTGTCGTCAGGCCGATTTCCCTTAATCTTTCTTCATAGGACATTCCCCTTAGCTCTGGAACTAACCTTGTCGCAAACCTTTGTACTTTCTCTAGTTTCTTGACGTGCTTTATCAAGTGCAGGTTCCAAACAGGTGCTGCATACTCCAGTATGGGCCTGACATACACGGTGTACAGTGTCTTGAACGATTCCTTACTAAGGTATCGGAATGCTGTTCTCAGGTTTGCCAAGCGCCCATATGCTGCAGCAGTTATCTGATTGATGTGTGCTTCCGGAGACATGCTCGGTATTATACTCACCCCAAGATCTTTCTCCTTGAGTGAGGTTTGCAGTCTTTGGCCACCTAGCCTATACTCTGTCTGTGGTCTTCTGTGCCCTTCCCCTATCTTCATGACTTTGCATTTGGCAGGATTAAATTCGAGAAGCCATTTGTTGGACCAGGTGTCCAGTCTGTCCAGGTCTCTTTGAAGTCCTGCCTCATCAGATTTAATTCTCCTCATTAACTTCACATCATCTGCAAACAGGGACACTTCTGAGTCTAACTCTTCCATCATGTCGTTCACATATACCAAAAATAGCACTGGTCCTCGGACCGACCCCTGTGGGACCCCGCTCGTCACAGGTGCCCACTGTGATACATCATTACGTACCATGACTCGTTGTTGCCTCCCTGTCAGGTATTCTCTGATCCATTGCAGTGCCCTTCCTGTTATATGTGCCTGATGCTCTAGCTTCTGCACTAATCTCTTGTGAGGAACTGTGTCAAAGGCCTTCTTGCAGTCCAAGAAGATGCAATCAACCCACCCCTCTCTCTCGTGTCTTACTTCTGTTATTTTATCATAAAACTCCAGAAGGTTTGTGACACAGGATTTGCCTTCCATGAATCAGTGTTGGTTGGCATTTATACTCTTGTTCTGTTCCAGGTGTTCCACCACTCTCCTCCTGATAATCTTCTCCATAACTTTGCATACTATACATGTCAATGACACAGGTCTATAGTTTAGTGCCTCTTTTCTGTCTCCTTTTTTAAAAATGGGAACTACATTTGCCGTCTTCCATACCTCAGCTAGTTGCCCAGTTTCCAGGGACGTGTTGAAGATTGTGGTAAGTGACACGCACAACATATCTGCTCCCTCTCTAAGGACCCACGGGGAGATGTTGTCCGGTCCCATTGCCTTTGAGGTATCGATGCCCCTTAGCAGTTTCTTCACCTCCTCCTCATCTGTATGAATGTCGTCCAACACTTGTTGGTGTATTCCTTGCTGGTGTCCCCATCTGGTTTGTCCCCCCAGAGTCCTTCCTGTCTCTACTGTAAATACTTCCTTAAATCTCGTGTTGAGCTCCTCACATACCTCTTGACCATTTCTTGTGAGTTCTCCACCTTCTTTCCTCAGCCTTATCACCTGGTCCTTGACTGTTGTCTTCCTCCTAATGTGGCTATACAGCAGTTTCGGGTCAGATTTGACTTTCGATGCTATGTCGTTTTCATACTGTCGCTGGGCCTCCCTCCTTATCTGTGCATACTCGTTTCTGGCTCTTCTACTAATCTCCTTGTTTTCCTGGGTCCTATGCCTCCTGTACCTTTTCCATTCTCTGTTGCACTTAGTTTTTGCCTCCCTACACCTTCGGGTAAACCAAGGACTCGTTTTGGTGTGTGTGTGTGTGTGTGTGTGTGTGTGTGAGAGAGAGAGTGAGAGAGTGAGAGAGTGAGAGAGAGAGAGAGAGAGTGTGAGAGTGAGAGAGAGTGAGAGTGAGAGAGTGAGAGAGAGAGAGAGAGTGAGAGAGTGAGAGAAAGTGAGAGAGTGAGAGAGAGAGAGAGAGAGAGAGAGAGAGAGAGAGAGAGAGAGAGAGAGAGAAAGAGAGAGAGAGAGAGAGAGAGAGAGAGAGAGAGAGAGAGAGAGAGAGAGAGAAAGAGAGAGAGAGAGAGAGAGAGAGAGAGAGAGAGAGAGAGAAAGAGAGAGAGAGAGAGAGAGAGAGAGAGAGAGAGAGAGAGAGAGAGAGAGAGAGAGAGAGAGAGAGAGAGAGAGAGAGAGAGAGAGAGAGAGAGAGAGAGAGAGAGAGAGAGAGAGAGAGAGAGAGAGAGAGAGAGAGAGAGAGAGAGAGAGAGAGAGAGAGAGAGAGAGAGAGAGAGAGAGAGAGAGAGAGAGAGAGAGAGAGAGAGAGAGAGAGAGAGAGAGAGCAAGCATACTCAAGGTGTGAGCGTACTTGTGTCTAGTACAGAATCTTGCAACCCCATCTGCTTGACAGTAGGGGTTGCAAGATTCTGTATGAGGCACAAGTATGCTCACACCTTGAGTATGCTCCACTTTCTTGGTTTACTTCCCCCCCCCTCCCCGCTCATCTGCGACTGCTTGACAGAGTAGAGAACAGAGCAAGACATCTCATCTCTCTCCTGGACCCATCCTGGATAGATTTGTCATTTCAGCAAAGCCTTCAACATAGGGATGTGGGTGGCCTTACTGCTATGTACAAGGCCAATATTGTCAAAGTACCACACTTGGATCCACTTCTAGGACAGCTATCATGTGGGAGTTCGATACGTGGATTAGGTAAGAAATACTCACGTAGGCTGTTATTACGTATAATTGCGAAATGTGGAGAGAGCCCGCAGCCGTTACCTTGGTCTCAGTAGTAGTAACCAGTTACCAGTAACCAGTGTCCGTTGACTCAACGACCAACCGTCTCTGCTTGAGTCACTGTCTTTCATATTGCGCTGAACTGACACTATTTCAAAAGACCCACTCACTGGGTACTGGGCAGCCGGCTAGTCAGTATTACGGGTGTGACCAAGGAGGCAAGGTAACGGCTGCGGGCTCTCTCCACATTTCGCAATTATACGTAATAACAGCCTACGTGAGTATTTCTTACCTAATCCACGTATCGAACTCCCACATGATACAGCGTGAAACAAGCTTTTATGCCACAAGATGGGCAGAAAGCAGCAACTTCACTCTGGCTGTACCGTTCTCCAGAACATCACTCCATCTGAGATCATATATACCCAGGATGACTCGAGTATGGAACACATTCGTACAACATAATGATGTCAACGAGATAAAGTCAGTTGATCAAATGAAAATGCTGGCCCACAGATGGCTCCAACTTCATCCTGTTCCCTACTTGTATGTCTCATAACAATAAAAATGCTTTCAGATGAGCTGATGTAGGTAACAGCTCTTAGCTTGCCAATAAAGTTAGGAATCCTTAACCTGTAAATAGCTTGTCAATAAAGCTAGGGATCCTTAACCTTGTCAAACCCTGTGTAAAAAAAAAAAGACAGTGAGAGAGAGAGAGAGAGAGGGAACAAATCCTCTTCCCAGCAACGAAGGAAGCCTTGAATCTGTTAATTCTCCTACACCTGACATCTCTGCTTCAGCCACTGACAGTACACTAGACAGTGCACATACCATCTCTGATCCTACACCTGTCAGCACACCTGCCGACACTATTCCAGCATCAGGCAGCAGTGCTTCATCGGCAAGTTCTGAGTCAGGATTTTCTCCACCAGAGATTGGTGCAGTTAATAATCAGGGAACTATCACTGCACCTGATCACCTACTGCGCCAAAGTACGAACAGCAGGGACACATCTGTCAGAACTGGTAGAAGACGTGGAGGAGGAAGACATCTACAGCCGTCTCACCCTCCACTAACACAGTCCCAGCGGCAGAACCTGAGGACAAATCAGCAAAACACAGGAGGTGCAACAAATCATAGTCCACCCTCCCAGGCACCTAGGCAGTGCTCTCGCTGTCACCGGAAGGGGCACACCGCCAACAACTGCCTGCGAGATATCAGGTGCAATTACTGCTACAAGATAGGACATCAGGAGGACCAGTGTCGGAAGAAAAAGGAACTTGACAGACAGGACCACCTGTTCTCGGAACAAACCAGCAGGAGCTCTGAATTGGTGAACACTCTCACACGTCACCCACTCAGCTACTCCTATCTCAGCCCAGCAGGTGGTACTGTGCCTTACACAAGACCACAGACCTACATCCCTGCAGCTGCCTCTGTACCCTACCTCTCTCAAGGGCAGCACCTTACATGCCTTACACACCCACCAGCTCAAGCTAACCACATGAGGAGCCAGTCTATCAGCATCCTGTCGGCCAACAGAGGTTTCATTACTAATGTTGGAGAGCTCTCACAGTTTTGTGAACACTCAATGCCCCGACATGATAGCTGTTGTTGAAACATTTTTGGACCACAGAACTCCAGAAAATTTTCCAAGAATTGCTGACTACATCTCATGGATGAGAAGAGACAGGCAAGGGCAAGGAGGTGGTGTTGCTGTGTGCTTCTCTAAAAGTGTACATGCCCGGCACATTGATGTTGCCACCCCTACTCATCTTGAAATGTTGTTCTTCAAGCTCTGCATAAACACTAGTACCTCTGTACTAGCATGTGCAATGTACAGACCTCAGTGGCAACGTGCAGACCCAGTCAACTTCCTAATGGAAAATATGGACTCCCTTCTGCTACAACACAACTGTCAACACATCATAATTGTTGGTGACCTCAACCAACACCTTATACAGAGGGACTCTGATGACCTTGCAGTATTTGACATGCGAAATTTTTATTTCCCTACTCACATCTCTGGCTCCTCCCTTGACTCGCCACCACTGATTGGAGTGCTCTTCTCCAAGGGAATGTTGACAACCAAGTGAAAGCCTTCACTGGACACATCCTTAATCTACAACAAGAACACATCCCTCACCGGCAATATGTGATGAAGCCTACAGATCAGCTTTGGTTTGGCTTTCGTTGTAGAGAGGCTGCTACTGCTAAGTACAAAGCATGGCGAAGGTATAAGAGACATCCTACCACCTATAACAGGAACTTGCACAGGCAAGCCTGTAGGTATATGGGTGACATTCAAAAGTGAGCCATTGCTAAATGGGAGGTGGACACAAAAAGAAAGCTAGCATCAAGTAGGGTAGGCTCCAAAACCTGGTGGTCCCTGGTCAAGGACAGACAAGGTTATCTGCCTGATGAACTCATTCCACCTCTAAATCGAGAGGATGGGACCACCTCTACTAGTAGTCAAGAAGGGCCCCTCCTTGGCTACCTGCAAGAACTGTGTCAAAACTGTCAGTGGTGACAATAAGGCAGGAGGAGGTGCATTCCTTCATAAATCGCTTGACCAAGAAAAGGCTGTGGACCCAGACAAGTTGAGCCCAAGATTGCCGAGATGTGCAGACCAGTTAGCAGTACCTCTAACTCTCATCTTTCAGCACTGCCTAGTACAGTGTAAATGGCCCTCTCTGTGGAAAGAGGCAAATGTAGTCCCTGTTCACAAAAATAGCAGAGCATAAAGAAGGAACCAAAGACCAGTGTCACTCCTGTCAATCACTGGCAAGATCCTTGAGACAATCTCAAGACAAATGACTTAAGAGTTTTTTGACTACCATTCGCTACTTTGTGACCGTCAATATGGCTTCAGGAAAGGTTACTCTGCTGCTGATCTGTTGTTAAACCTCTCCACTAAATGGCACCAGTCACTGGATGAATCCAAAGTCAGCTGTGTGGTAGCACTGGACATTGCTGGTGCTTTCGACCGAGTGTGGCACCAGGGCCTCTTGGCAAAACTGCAAGCACTGGAAATTGCAGGCTCTACGCTATGTCTCCTCAGTGATTACCTTCATGGCAGATCTCTAACGGTAGTTCTCAATGGAACAGAATCAGCAACACATCCTACTGGGGCAAGTGCTCCACAAGGAAGTGTGCTGGGACCATTGTTATGGAATGTCTACTTCAATGACCTTCATCTCATCCCAGAATCCCATGCATATGCAGACGACTGTACACTGACATTCACTTATCCAAGAGAGGAAATGTCAGCTGCTCTAAGCTACATCAATCACCAGCTAAGAGCTATATCAGCTTGAGGAAACCGATGGCAAGTAACATTTGCACCTGAGAAAACACAAATGATGATGGTCTCTAGGCACCATGATGGTAATGCCAGTGTAGTAGTAAGTATGAATGGGCGGGTGTTGGTACCTGGGGAAGAAGTTGATATCCTTGGGGTGTAATTTAACTCCAAACTGACCATGAGGAACCATGTTGTAAATCTTGCATACAAGGCAGCCAGGAAGCTTACAGCACTTCGCCGTATCTTGCACATGCTTGACAGTAGGGGTTGCAAGATTCTGCATGAGGCACAAGTATGCTCCACTTTCTTGGTCTCCCTGCCTCCCCCCCCCCTATAATCTGCGACTGCTTGACAGAGTAGAGAGCAGAGCAAGACGTCTCATCTCTCGCCTGGATGGGTCCAGGCGAGATAGATGTCAATTTCAGCAGAGCCTTCAACACAGGAGTGTGTGTGGCCTTACTGTTCTGTACAAGGCCAACACTGTCTAAGTACCACACTTGTATCCACTTCGAGGACAGCAAGAAGCAAGCTTCTATACCACAAGACGGGCAGAAAGCAGCAACTTCACTCTGGCTGTACCCTTTTCCAGAACATCACATCATCTGAGATCATTTATCCCCAGGATGACTCGAGTATGGAATACATTCCTATAGAATTATGCCAACGAGATAGTTGATTAAATGAAAATGCTGACCCACGAATGGCTCCAAATTCATCCTGTTCCCTACTTCTGTTTCATAACAATAAAAATGCTTTCAAATGAGCTGATGTAGGAAACAGCTCTCAGCATGTCAATAAAGTTAAGATTCCTTAACCTAACCTTGTCAAACCGTGTTTAAAAAGGGAGAATTGGGGGGGTGGGAGGAGGGGAGGAGTGAGTGACAGGATTAGTGGGTGCCAAAGTAACTTGACATTGGTGGTGGGAGGGAAAGAAGGGAGGGGGTGGATACCGGGAGGGTGGAGTGGGGGTTTGGGAGGGGGTGGAGAGGGGGTTAGGGAGGCGGGTGGAGATGGGGAGTTAGAGGGGGGAATTAGGGAGGGGGTGGAGGGGGCTTAGGGGGTCGGAAATGGAGAGTCAGGGAGAGGGAAGCGTGTCTTCCGTTGTCACGGTGATCTCTCGTAGTTCTTGCTGTATGCGGGAGTAAAAAAAAAAACAACTTTTTTTTACTACAAGTACATGTACAAGGCATACAGTCCTAGCTGTCATCAATGACATACTATATAGAAAGTCACTTGTTATGCAGAGTATTTCGGGCAAATTAGGTCGATTTTGTCCCGGGATGCGACCCACACCACTCGACTAACACCCAGGCACCCATTTTACTGATGGGTGAACATAGACAACCGGTGTAAGGAAACTCACCCATTGTTTCTACTCTCGCCGGGAATCGAACCCGGACCCCTCATCGTGTGAAGCGAAAGCTTTTGCCACCAGACCACGGGCCACCGTCCAGGTAAACCTCTAAGACGATGATGATAAGACTGAGGGTTGAAGGTGAAGATGGTGATGGAAAGATAATGACAGTGACGGAGAGGGCAGTGATATTTTTATTTAATATTATGAAAATAGGTACACTAGCAGTGTGATGACATCCTCTCCAGCACGAGTTACATTATGACACCACCAGTATGGTACCATCACCTGCTCCCACCATAGTATAATTACCAATGCGTACATGAAAAGAGTGCGAAAAAGACTTGCGAGAGATAACTGCCCTTCCTAGTTCCCCCTAGCCTCATCTGCGACTTACTGACAGAACAGAGTAAGACGACTCATCTCTCGCCGGGATAGATCTGTCATTTCTGCAGAGCATTCAACAGCGGAGGCATGTGTGTGACATTACTATTATATATTAATAATGTTAATTATCTAACTTTTATACCAACATGCAATAATGAATATTAAAATGTACTGCTCCATAACCTGTGTTCATATAGAATAGTCACTAAGAATTAGGATTAGTCTGCCCGAAATACCTAGGCATGCCAGTGGCTTTCTTTGTAATTAATATCCTATAATATGTAAACCACACATTGTAAGCTCTGCAAGAAAATAAAAAAAATTAATTTTCAAGGTACTCCACTTCGCGGACCCCTTCGATACGAGACAGGCAACAAAGAGCAACTACACACTGACTGTACCCTTCTCAAGAACAACACTTCATCTGAGATAATTTATTCCTAGGATGACCCGAGTCTGTAACATATTCGTACTGCATAATGATACTGATGAAACAGTCAGATAACCAAATGAAATCGCTGGCACACGATGGCTCCAACTTGATCCTGTTCCCTATTTGTATTTCTCGTAACAATAAAAAGGCTTTCCAGAGATACATGATTATATACACCTGGAAAATCCTAGAGGGACTAGTACCGAACTTGCACACGAAAATCACCCACTACGAAAGCAAAAGACTTGGCAGACGATGCACCATCCCCCCAATGAAAAGCAGGGGTGTCACTAGCACGTTAAGAGACCATACAATAAGTGTCAGGGGCCCGAGACTGTTCAACTGCCTCCCAGCACACATAAGGGGGATTACCAACAGACCCCTGGCAGTCTTCAAGCTGGCACTGGACAAGCACCTAAAGTCAGTTCCGGATCAGCCGGGCTGTGGCTCGTATGTTGGTTTGCGTGCAGCCAGCAGCAACAGCCTGGTTGATCAGGCTCTGATCCACCAGGAGGCCTGGTCTCAGACCGGGCCGCGGGGGCGTTGACCCCCGGAACTCTCTCCAGGTAAACTCCAGGTAATGAGCTGAGATAGGTAACAGCTCTTCCCCTGTGAATAAAGGTAAGAACCCTTAACCTAACCTATAAAATCCTTGTGTAAATAAAAAAAAAATTCAGACAACCTGTTGGCATTCCCAACCATCTTCTGTTACGAGGGAGACACACTAAGGTGTGGGAGGGGAAATGGAGAATACACTGCGCTCATAACCGAGGGTTATGAAATCAAATTTGGGGTAAGTGTTGACTAACACAGCACGTAGGGGTACCTAGATTTTACCTTAATCTTCGGTGGGTCCTCTGTGCTGCTGAGATAGCTTTTTGCTTCATCTGGGTATTGAGATGATACTGCCTTCGTTGCACTCTCAACGTCGTTTGTACATCCTGCCATTTTCTTCGTGCTAGTTCTTCACATAACAGAGTTCATGATACTGGTTTCATTGTTTTATAACTATATGATTATCGTAATATCATTACTACCTCCGGAAAAAATAACATCTCACACTGCCATCATTACTATCACCAAGCACAAATAACATCTCACACTGCTTTCGTTACCATCACCAAACACAAGTAAACGTCTCACAATACTATCAGTACTATCACTAAACACAAATAACATCTCACACTATAATTATCACCAGACACAAATAACGGTGCACAGTGCTGTCACCAGACACAAATGACGTTTCACACTACTATCGCTGTTATAAGCAGGCACACGTAACATTATTATCCCTAGCACAAACAGCGTCTCACACCACTATCGTCACTTCTTCCCGGGAACTACAAATGTCACCATACAGAGGGTGTGGGTACGGAGTCATTTTGAGTTTAGACTGCAAGCAATATGTCAACAGGGACGTAATTCACTTGTCTACTAGCATTTAGAATACCAGTCGATTAAAAACAGTGATTAATATAAATTCTCATGGTATACACAAGATACATCTGCGCTATATACCGTCTCTCTCCACGCTCTGACCGTAAGACTTGCACGCGATCAGGTCCTGTTCACTGGGACAGGATTCTGACTGACGCCGTGACGCAACATGGTAATCTCGTGCCGTATGAAGGACTAAGGGAGGGGAGGGGGGGAAGGGGAGGACGAGAGGGGGGGGAGGAAGGGGAGAGGGGAGAAAGAGGGAGTGAGGGGGAGAGGGAGAAAGAGGGAAAGAGGGAGTGAGGGGGAGAGGGAGAAAGAGGGAGTGAGGGGGAGAGGGAGAAAGAGGGAAAGAGGGAGTGAGGGGGAGAGGGAGAAAGAGGGAGAGGGAGAAAGAGAGAGAAAGAGGGAGAGGGAGAAAGAGGGAGAGGGAGAAAGAGGGAGAAAGAGGGAGAGGGAGAGAGGGAAAGGGAGAGGGAGAGAGAGAGAGAGAGAGAGAGAGAGAGAGAGAGAGAGAGAGAGAGAGAGACAGAGAGAGAGAGAGACAGAGAGAGACAGAGAGAGACAGAGAGAGACAGAGAGAGACAGAGAGAGACAGAGAGAGACAGAGAGACAGAGAGAGAGAGAGAGAGAGAGAGAGAGAGAGAGAGAGAGAGAGAGAGAGAGAGAGAGAGAGAGAGAGAGCTAAGGGGAATGTCCTATGAAGAAAGATTAAGGGAAATCGGCCTGACGACACTGGAGGACAGGAGGGTCAGGGGAGACATGATAACGACATATAAAATACTGCGTGGAATAGACAAGGTGGACAAGGACAGGATGTTCCAGGGAGGGGACACAGAAACAAGAGAGAGAGACAGAGAGAGAGACAGAGAGACAGAGAGACAGAGAGAGAGAGAGAGAGAGAGAGAGACAGACAGACAGACAGAGACAGAAAGAGAGAGAGAGAGAGAGAGAGAGAGAGAGAGAGAGAGACCCTCCTTGGCTAGCTGCAAGAACTGTGTCAAAACTGTCAGTGGTGACAGTAAGGCAGGAGGTGCATTTCCTTCTTAAATCGCTTGACCAAGAAAAGGCTGTGGGCCCAGACAAGTTGAGCCCAAGATTGTTGAGAAGATGTGCAGACCAGCTAGCAGCACCTCTAACTCGCATCTTTCAGCACTGCCTAGTACAGTGTAAATGGCCCTCTCTATGGAAAGAGGCAAATGTAGTCCCTGTTCACAAAAAGAAGAGCAGAGCAGAAATCAGCAACTACAGACCAGTGTCACTCCTGTCAATCACTGGTAAGATCCTTGAGACAATAATCTCAAGACAAATGACAGAGTTTTTTGACTACCACTCACTACTTTGTGATCGTCAATATGGCTTCAGGAAAGGTTACTCTGCTGCTGATCTGTTGTTAAACCTCTCCACTAAGTGGCACCAGTCACTGGATGAATCCAAAGTCAGCTGTGTGGTAGCACTGGACATTGCTGGCGCTTTCGACCGGGTGTGGCACCAGGACCTCTTAGCAAAACTTCAAGCACTGGGAATTGCATGCTCTACGCTATGTCTCCTCAGTGATTACCTTCATGGTAGATCTCTAAGTGTAGTTCTCAATGGAACGGAATCAGCAAGACATCCTATTGAGGCAAGTGTTCCACAAGGAAGCGTGCTGGGTCCATTGTTATGGAATGTCTACTTCAACGACCTTCTTCATCTCATCCCAGAATCACATGCATATGCAGACGACTGTACACTGATATTCACTTATCCAAGAGAAGAAATGCCAGCTGCTCTAAGCTACATCAATCACCAGCTGAGAGCTATATCAGCTTGGGGAAATAGATGGCAAGTAACATTTGCACCTGAGAAAACACAAATGATGATCATCTCTAGGCACCATGATGGTAATGCTGGTGCAGTAGTAAGGATGAATGGGAGAGTGTTGGCACCTGGAGAAGAAGTTGATATCCTTGGGGGGAAATTTGACTCCAAACTAACCATGAAGAACCATGTTGTAAATCTTGCAAACAAGGCAGCCAGGAAGCTTACAGCACTTCGCCGTATCTCGCATCTGCTTAACAGTAGGGGTTGCAAGATCCTGTACGAGGCACAAGTACGCTCACGCCTTGAGTATGCTCCACTTTCTTGGTTTGCCTGCCCCCCCTCTCATCTGCGACTGCTTGACAGAGTAGAGAACAGAGCAAGAAGTCTCATCTCTCGCCTGGACCCATCCTGGATAGATCTGTCATTTCAGCAGAGCCTTCAACATAGGAGGGATGTGGGTGGCCTTACTGTTATGTACAAGGCCAATATTGTCAAAATACCACACTTGGATCCACTTCGAGGACAGCGTGAAACAAGCTTTTATGCCACAAGACGGGCAGAAAGCAGCAACTTCACTCTGGCTGTACCCTTCTCCAGAACATCACTCCATCTGAGATCATACATACCCAGGATGACTAGAGTATGGAACACATTCGTACAGCATAATGATGTCAACGAGATAAAGTCAGTTGATCAAATGAAAATGCTGGCCCACAGATGGCTCCAACTTCATCCTGTTCTCAGTAGTAGTAACCAGTTACCAGTAACCAGTGTACCAGTAGATGACTCGCTACCAACCGTCTCTGCCTGAGTCACTGTCTGTATTCATATTGCCGCTGACCTCAGCAGTATTTCAAAGACCCCCTCACATATGGGTACTGTGGGCGGGCAGTTATACGAGAGTGAGCAAGGAGGCAGGCCACGGCTGTTTGGCTCTTCCATACTTACCGTTATAATTATACGTACTTCCAGCCTACGTGAGTATTACTTTACCCTATCCACGTGTTCGAACCCCCACATGATAAATGGTGGCAACGGTGTGGAGCGTGGATTTAAGCTTTTTAAGGGTATTTCAAGAAGTTAGAAGACTGTTTGTGAGTAGCCGGCGGGTCAAAGGTGAACCGTAGCTAGCCGCTCCCCTCACAACCTCCACCTCCAGCCTGCAAGCCTGTTGTAGCCGTTTTTTCAAGCTTCCTGGCTTAGTTCGTGTGCTAATTGCTTCAATCTCCGAAGGGTTGACCCGGATTTTGCAATTAAGCCAGTCAGTAAGCCAGACTGTGGAAGTGAACGCCAGTCAGCCTATCATCCAGGCTGTCTCCTGTCATCCACCTGCTCCTCCGTGCTGTGTGCATCGTTACATGTCTTCCAGTCAGCCATTCTCGTGGGTTAAGCCAGTCAGCCAACCCAGCTTCTAACCCAGCTGAGAGAGAGAAGTAAGCCACGCAAGTTCCTCTGGAAGTTCCTCTGAAGTATTGTCTATATCGCTTTGTGCTCCGGATGCTAAGAGTGAATTTTACCATTCCTGTGGCATAGAGTGGCTTATCAAGCCACCTTCGTGGGTAGTGAGTGGAGTGCGCGCCAGTGAGTGCCAGCGAGTCACACCCACCACCACCCATCCACTCTACTCACACCACCACCGCCACCCACCTTATCTACCTGTGGTTGTTTGCACCCTTGTACCGGGTCCTAGAACTGTGTACCATCATTTTTGCCAGCAAATTTTTGTCGTATCAGTCACAGCAAGATTTTGTTGTAAGAATATACAGTGGACCCCTGCATAACGATCACCTCCGAATGCGACCAATTATGTAAGTGTATTTATGTAAGTGCGTTTGTACGTGTATGTTTGGGGGTCTGAAATGGACCAATATACTTCACAATATTCCTTATGGGAACAAATTCTGTCAGTACTGGCACCTGAACATACTTCTGGAGTGAAAAAATATCGTTAACCGGGGGTCCACTGTACTAAGATAATGAATACGTGATTAAGTGTTGTGTGCCCCGCCACTTGTAAGTGTTACACTTCCCGTTTTGTTCCTTGATTTATTTTTATTCATATTTTTATATTTCTTTGAACAAATTCACTCTTGATGTAATTTCAATTACTTTTAACGTAAAGTGTTTCCTTTACTCTGTTTGAGTAAATTGTTTTGTCTAATTTACAATTAAGAGTTAAAGTGTTCAATCAGTTTTTCTTCATATTTTTATTTTATTATTTAACCTGAGTTTTCCCAGTGAGACTTTATTATTGCAGTGATTATTTCTACACCTTATTTTGTTGCACTGTTCTGCAGTGAATTATTTTGTTGCACTGTTCTGCAGTGAATTATTTTGTTGCACTTGTTCTGCAGTGAATTATTTTGTTGCACTTGTTCTGCAGTGAATTATTTTCTTTTATTGATATTTTTATGCATTATTATTCTCAGTTCATTATTGTATCTTGTTTTTCATTTTATTAATTTTCCTGATGTTGTCTTTGCATTATATTTTAATTTTGCTTATGCATTCTTAGAAAATATTTAAATTTCCCAGTTATCTCTAGTTGCATACAATTTAGTGATTTTATTTTATACTTTTTACACTGATTTAAAATTTTATTAATTAATTTCTTTATTAGCAAGAGTAAAGACAGCTCATTTTGCATTTAATTCAGTCTCCAGTAATATTTTTACTTGTCTATTTCAATGTAATTTTTTTCTTGGCCAATAGTCCTTTATATTGAGTTGTCCTTCCTCTTGCAGTGTATCTTAGACATTTTTTATTACTTCTGCAGAATTAGTTGCATCTCTTTTATTTCAATTCTAGCATTTTGTATCATTTTTATTGTTCATTATTTTTGCCTTATTTGTTCTCGTGCAACTTCTTTGCCATTATGTCTCACATACCGTCAAGTGATACTTTAGTGAATGTCGACACTCAGACCTCTCAGGCTACTGTTGCTGCTGTCATCAGTCCTCGCAATTCCTTACTGACTGACAGACCGACCCAGACACTGAAATACTATAGTTATACTCGTGATTCCCTTGATGCGTTACCTCTATTCAATGGCCATGTACATAGTCTTGAAGCATGGTTTACTGCCATTCGTTCTCGTGCTGGTGCTCTAGTTGAAGGTCCTCCTTCAGAGGAAAGTCTTATCAGACTTGCTAAAGAAGCTCTTCATCGATCCCCTGCTGCTGTTCACGTTGTTGATCTCCTTGATATGCCTGACTTCAGGAATCTTACTAAGTGGTCACAATATGAGGAACTGATTCGTTCTTTCCTTGTCCCAGTAAAAACAGCTGATCCATATGTCGTTCTTAGGGAACTAGTGAATGCTACACCCATGAGTAATGAATCGTTGAGTGCATTTGCTGTTAGATTAGACAAACTTTTATCATTTATCAATGCTGTCCAGTCATCAGCTTTTCTCCCTGAAGAGGCTAAACCATTTACAGAATTGCTTGCTAAAATAGCAGCTTTTGGAGCAATCAAAGAACTAATGCCGCCTGCTTCCGTGTGTGCTTATGAGGCTCATCCTCCAACTGTGACGATGGAACCACTTACAGCCTTAAATCATGTACGTTCCTTGTGCCCCCAGGGTACTTTCCCATGTATCAAAAGTAATTTCACACATATGTCTCAGTCTGCACCACCTCTTGTTTGCGCCACAGAGACAAATTGTGGTCGTCAACCATCTCAGAGATCACCAAGAACCAGTGTACAGAGTCGTTATAAACCTCGTAGTATTCATAGTACATTCAGTAACCATAGTCAGCGGATTTGTTACAACTGTGGTTTCTGTGGCCATATTGCAATTAATTGTCCTGATAGTTACCCTAAGAGACGTCGTACTGATGATGAGTACCAGTCACTGCCGTACTGTACTTATCATAGAATACATGGACATGACACATCTGAGTGCAATGCTCTCTACAACCTTCAGTACTCTAGGTCTTTCCGTGGCCGTTCCAACCGCAGAACCCGTAGAGGAAACAGACGTCGTGGTTCTCAAACTAACCAGAACCAGGCTCATTCTTCCAATTCGGGGGAATTCGAGCGCCCCAGTCAAACCGTCCCATGGTGACAGTAGGTGATAATGAGTACATCATCCCCGTTCACAATTCCTTTGAAGCCTTAAGCAGTCTCAAGAATGACAATCCTGCTGATGATGTTGCTTCACATGTCTCTGACGTAGATGATTTTGGGGATGAAGTGGAACAAGTCTTTTCTGATGACAATCCACCTTTTTGTTTGCACATAACTTCCAATGCAACCATAGGCCCTATAGTGCAAGCATCTGTTCATAATGCGCCTGTTCATTTGTTCATGGACTCTGGTGCGCAAGTCAATATTATTAGGTCTAGTTTGTTTAAGGATAAGCAGTTAAGACCTGTCCTTCTCGTAGAACCGACTCATGTGTCCTCCCTTAGTGGAGTAGCTGGTTCTCACCTGCGTGTCCGAGGTCGGACTTCCCTCACCTTTTCTATCCAAGGTAGAGACTTCACTGCTTCCTTCCTTGTTGTCGACCAGATTACTTTCCCTGGTGACCTTCTACTGGGCTTTGCTTCCATGCGAGACTTACGCATTGTGCTCGACCCTTATCGATGGCATGCCCAAATTGATGACTTGATCGTACCATTTTGGGGTTACCAGCTTGGATCCGAGATCTGCCATACTGCCGCAGAGTATGACACTCGAATTAAGTCCTTACAGGCCAGTGCATTTTCCAGTAGCGTACCCAAGCGGTCAGGCACTGATGATCCTGTCACTTCTGTCTGTGTTCCTGCAACTTCAGACTTGCAAGATAGTGTCCAGTTACCTCAAGTGTCCGAGGACGCTCTGACTACCTTGAGTGCTGAGCCTATCCCTGCAATGTCTGCTAGTTCAAGTAGTAGTTTCTCCACAGGGGACGCCTTGTTGGAAAACAATTACTTGCAACTAGTAATGCCATCTCTTGTTGATGTCACATGCTGTCTGCAGAAAGACGTTTCTGTCGCAGCTAGTGCCCTCACTAGAGTGTCTGTTGTTGTTCCTAGTGTTCCAGATGGTGATAACATCCTAGTTGACAGTGATTCCTGCAAAGTAAAAGGTTTGTTTGTTGAACCATCCTTACATGTTGTAAGAGATAGTAAGATCCATTTCTTCCTGGCCAACACTTCTGGTCACAGTGTTCGCCTCAGAGCAAATACCAATCTTGTTGACCTTGTTCACTATCCTTACCCTGTTCAGGTAGAGGATGAGTTGTCACCTGACCAGTGGGTCGGTACTATTTCTGCCGGGGAGACCTCATCCACTTCACTGGATCAATCTGTTCCACCAGTTGAGGAGAAAGACTTAGCTCCCACTGACTTCCCAGGTGAAGTCAAACGTTTGTTGACTCTGTTGAACAAACGTCGTAAAGCCATTGCCTTACCAGGTGAGAAGATGGGTATAACGAACTTATTGTCCCATCGTATTCCACTTGAACCTGGTACTAGACCTATCTACATACCTGCGTACAGAATGCCTCATTCACAAGTTGCTGTCGCAGAAGAATTGATCAATCAAATGCTTGATGATGGAGTTATTGCACCTAGCAATTCACCTTGGAATGCGCCCTTGATCCTAGTACCTAAGAAGGATGGTACTTGGCGCCCAGTAATTGACTTTAGGAAGTTAAATGCGAAAACCATTCCAGATCGCTTCCCACTTCCTGTACTGGGTGATCTTTTACGTAACATCGGAGAAAACAAAGTCTTTTCAACCCTGGATTTGTTACAAGGGTTTTGGCAAGTCCCTCTTCACGAGGACAGCCAAGAGCTAACTGCATTCTCCACTCCTACAGGTCATTATCACTTCCTCCGTATGGCGTTTGGATTACGATCCTCCCCTATCACGTTCTCAAGGCTCATGACTAATATCTTTAGAGGTCTCATAGGTAATGCACTTATGGTGTACTTAGATGACGTAATCGTCATGTCTAAAGACGTGGATACACACTTGAAAAGACTTGATGTAGTACTTGGTAAGCTTGAAGAAGCCAATTTAAAGATCAAACTGTCTAAATGTCAATTTTTCAGATCAGAAATTAAGTTTCTTGGTCACGTAGTCACTCCTAGAGGGGTTACGACTGACCAAAGTAAAGTAACTGCAGTACTAAATTTTCCAACTCCCAAAACTGCTGATGCCGTAAGATCCTTTGTGGGCTTAGCAGGTTTTTATAGATCTTTCATTGCCAATTTTTCTTCCATAGCTGCTCCTCTAACTGAGTTGCTTAAGAAAGATGCTCCTTTTGTTTGGACCTTCCGTCAAGAAAGAGCATTCCAAACTCTAAAAGAAAAGCTAACATCTGCTCCAATTTTGAAATTTCCAGATTTTTCTAAGCCCTTCTATCTGACAACTGATGCTAGTTCAATTGGCATAGGTGCCGTACTAGCTCAGAAGACCGATGGCAAGTACAACGCAGTTGCATTTGCTAGCCGAGTCCTTACGAAGGCTGAACGTAATTATACAGTAACTGAGCGAGAAGCTTTAGCAATAGTATGGTCTTTAAAGCACTTCCGAGACATTATTTATCAGTACTCTGTTCATGTCTTGACAGACCATGCTCCACTGATACCTTTATTCCAGAACAAACAACCTACTGGAAGGTTAGCCAGATGGACCTTAACTATCCAAGAGTTCAATCCCACCTTTGAACACTTACCTGGCAAGTCAAATGTAGTCGCAGATGCCTTATCGCGACATGTTAGTATAGTAACTGCAGACCCTCCATTTAGTGCTGAAGATGTAAAGAATGCTCAACGAACAGATCCCATGTGGTCTGGTGTGATTCGATTCCTGCTCCAGGAAGATCTTATTCTGACTGTGAAGCCACCAGCACCCATCAGTGACTTTGTCATGAACCAAGAATTACTGTATCGAACAGCCGAGCTGGGTACTCCTAGCAGAAGAGTATACCAGTTAGTAATTCCACAGTCACTAGTGAATGTAGCCTTACAGCTAGTTCACGATGTACCAGGTGTTGCACACCCTGGTATGGATCGTTCAGTAAAACAAGCCAGATTGAAATACTTTTGGCCTCGTATGGCAACTGATATTTCTGAGTATGTTAAGAAATGTAGTGTCTGCATGCAACATAAAGGTAATGCTAATGGCCCTAATCCAATCCAAGTGTATCCAACTACTAGCGAACCTTGGGAAAGAGTTGCGCTAGATTTGTTAACTAATTTCCAATGTTCCCTCCAAGGCAACAAACATCTGTGTGTTATGGTAGACCATTTCACCAGATATTGTGAGTTAGTTCCTATTGCAGATAAGACTGCCGAGACAGTAGCTAAAGCATTTAAAGAACGCATTATCTGCAGGCATACCACCCCTAAGTCCCTAGTAACAGATAATGGAGGTGAATTCTGTAATGAGATTCTTGAAAATTTGTGTACCTTGTACAAGATCTCTAAATCCACCATTGTTCCTTATCATCCTGCCAGCAATGGGTTAGCGGAACGAACCAATAAGAAAGTACTTGATGTCTTGAGAGCCACTATCAATCCCAACAGTGAAACTTGGGATGAAATTATACCTGATGTGCAGTGTGCTATAAATTCTGCTTACAATGTTTCTATAGGTGACACTCCACATTATGCATTATACGGTGTAGATAAACGTTTGCCTTATGAGTTGTTATATTCTAATCCGAAACCAAATTACAACCCTGATGATTTCATAGCAACTCGTACCAGCTTAGCTCAAAGTGTTTTTAGAAGAATCCGTGAAACACTTCATAAATCAACAGCAGAATTTACAAGAGTCGCAAACACTCGAGTAAAGCCATCCAAAATCTAAGTAGGTTCGAGAGTTATGCTGATTAACTTTAACAAAACGTCTGCAATGCCAAAGCTTGATCAAAAGTTTGTTGGTCCTTATCGAGTAGTTGAACATATCACTGGTAATAAGTATAAGGTTAGAGAGATTAGTACTGGTCAGTATAAAGAATCGCATTTAGATCATATGAAGTTAGTATGTGATGATAATGATGTTCCAACCCAGACTAATGTGACAGACTCTGACAATCTTCCTGATCCTGTACTCTCTTCCTCTGATACTCAGTCAGACGATCAACCTGAATGTCGTTATTCCCTACGTACACAACAGGTATTGAGAAATCCTCAAGTATCATTTGTAACTTCCAATTCAGATTTGCCTCAAATACAGCATGAGTTAGCCAATGCAACAGAGTTTGATCCTCCCAGAGATGACACCCATTCTGCATATGTCAATCTTACCCTAGCAGAGTTGGGGTTAAATGTAAATAACCTGTATAGATGAATAATTACAGTATCAACTTATCAGTATTCAAGAATTTTTTTTTGTGTTCACGTTCTCTCCGAATTCTGAGAGTTAACAGTCTAGATTTGAGTGCACCGAATCTGCCTTTCTGTTAAACACTCTTTCTTTGTATATATTCCTTCCTCAGAATCCGTAGATCACATGAATACAGATCGATCGATCAATTTTTTTTTTTTATCACTTCTATTGTGTAATCCCAACGTTGAGTTTCATTCGATGAGTTGTGCTATATTATACCTTGTATTGCATTACAGTTTCAGTTACGTAAGCTTCCATTCCAATGTTCTACTTATGTATGTTATAATGTTCAATTGTTGTGTACTTTGACATTGTATAGAATCAGCCCAAGCCGTATACCTGCCATCTCTAGTTTGTATTAGTTGTATGTCGGGACGACATACGTTAGCGTCGCCGAGCTCTCAGTAGTAGTAACCAGTTACCAGTAACCAGTGTACCAGTAGATGACTCACTACCAACCGTCTCTGCCTGAGTCACTGTCTGTATTCATATTGCCGCTGACCTCAGCAGTATTTCAAAGACCCCCTCACATATGGGTACTGTGGGCGGGCAGTTATACGAGAGTGAGCAAGGAGGCAGGCCACGGCTGTTTGGCTCTTCCATACTTACCGTTATAATTATACGTACTTCCAGCCTACGTGAGTATTACTTTACCCTATCCACGTGTTCGAACCCCCACATGATACTGTTCCCTACTTGTATGTCTCATAACAATAAAAATGCTTTCATATGAGCTGATGTAGGTAACAGCTCTTAGCTTGCCAATAAAGTTAGGAATCCTTAACCTGTAAATAGCTTGTCAATAAAGCCAGGGATCCTTAACCTTGTCAAACCCTGTGTAAAAAAAAAAATAGAGAGAGAGAGAGAGAGAGAGAGAGAGAGAGAAATAGAGAGAGAGAAATAGAGAGAGAGAAATAGAGAGAGAGAAATAGAGAGAGAGAAATAGAGAGAGAGAAATAGAGAGAGAGAAATAGAGAAAGAAAGAGAAATAGAGAAAGAGAGAGAAATAGAGAAAGAGAGAGAAATAGAGAAAGAGAGAAATAGAGAAAGAGAGAGAAATAGAGAAAGAGAGAGAAATAGAGAAAGAGAGAGAAATAGAGAAAGAGAGAGAAAGAGAGAAATAGAGAAAGAGAGAGAAATAGAGAAAGAGAGAGAAATAGAGAAAGAGAGAGAAATAGAGAAAGAGAGAGAAAGAGAGAAATAGAGAAAGAGAGAGAAATAGAGAAAGAGAGAGAAATAGAGAAAGAGAGAGAAATAGAGAAAGAGAGAGAAATAGAGAAAGAGAGAGAAATAGAGAAAGAGAGAGAAATAGAGAAAGAGAGAGAAATAGAGAAAGAGAGAGAAATAGAGAAAGAGAGAGAAATAGAGAAAGAGAGAGAAATAGAGAAAGAGAGAGAAATAGAGAAAGAGAGAGAAATAGAGAAAGAGAGAGAAATAGAGAAAGAGAGAGAAATAGAGAAAGAGAGAGAAATAGAGAGAGAGAAATAGAGAAAGAGAGAGAAATAGAGAAAGAGAGAGAAATAGAGAAAGATAGAAATAGAGAAAAGAGAGAAATAGAGAAAGAGAGAGAAATAGAGAAAGAGAGAGAAATAGAGAAAGAGAGAGAAATAGAGAAAGAGAGAGAAATAGAGAAAGAGAGAGAAATAGAGAAAGAGAGAGAAATAGAGAAAGAGAGAGAAATAGAGAAAGAGAGAGAAATAGAGAAAGAGAGAGAAATAGAGAAAGAGAGAGAAATAGAGGAAAGAGAGAGAAATAGAGAAAGAGAGAGAAATAGGAGAAAGAGAGAGAAATAGAGAAAGAGAGAGAAATAGAGAAAGAGAGAGAAATAGAGAAAGAGAGAGAAATAGAGAGAGAGAAATAGAGACAGAGAGAGAAATAGAGAAAGAGAGAGAAATAGAGAAAGATAGAAATAGAGAAAGAGAGAGAAATAGAGAAAGAGAGAGAAATAGAGAAAGAGAGAGAAATAGAGAAAGAGAGAGAAATAGAGAAAGAGAGAGAAATAGAGAAAGAGAGAGAAATAGAGAAAGAGAGAGAAATAGAGAAAGAGAGAGAAATAGAGAAAGAGAGAGAAATAGAGAAAGAGAGAGAAATAGAGAAAGAGAGAGAAATAGAGAAAGAGAGAGAAATAGAGAAAGAGAGAGAAATAGAGAAAGAGAGAGAAATAGAGAAAGAGAGAAATAGAGAAAGAGAGAGAAATAGAGAAAGAGAGAGAAATAGAGAAAGAGAGAGAAATAGAGAAAGAGAGAGAAATAGAGAAAGAGAGAGAAATAGAGAAAGAGAGAGAAATAGAGAGAGAGAGAGAAATAGAGAGAGAGAGAGAAATAGAGAAAGAGAGAGAAATAGAGAAAGAGAGAGAAATAGAGAAAGAGAGAGAAATAGAGAGAGAGAGAAATAGAGAAAGAGAGAGAAATAGAGAAAGAGAGAGAAATAGAGAAAGAGAGAGAAATAGAGAAAGAGAGAGAAATAGAGAAAGAGAGAGAAATAGAGAAAGAGAGAGAAATAGAGAAAGAGAGAGAAATAGAGAAAGAGTTTGACATGAGAAACTTTGTTGATTTCCCTACTCATATCTCTGGCTCCTCCCTTGACCCAGTAGTGAGTGATCTGGCAGAAGGCATAGTCACTTGTCAACCCCTCGGCTATGTTGGATCGTCTGACCACAAGGCTGTTTTTACGACACTTAAGATCCCAACAGAACGAGGTGAGGAGCCCACACGCACAACCTGGCTATGGGAAAGAGGTAATTGGCCAGCCCTTTGCTCTGAGCTCGCCACCACCGACTGGAATGCTCTTCTCCAAGGGGATGTTGACAACCAAGTGAAAGCCTTCACTGGACACATCCTTAGTCTACAACAAGCACACATTCCTCACCGGCAATATGTGACGAAGCCTACAGATCAGCCTTGGTTTGGCTTTCGTTGTAGAGAGGCTGCTACTGCTAAGTACAAAGCATGGCGAAGGTATAAGAGACATCCTACCACCTGTAACAGGAACTTGCACATGCAAGCCTGTAAGCATATGGGTGATGTTCAAAAGTGGGCCATTGCTAAA
>NC_091354.1:14896622-15016622 GCF_038502225.1 Cherax quadricarinatus | reverse complement strand
GGAAAAAGTGATACTGATAATAGGCCAAAATGTTTTTTGTGATGTATGGATTTAACTTTGTCTTCTTGTTTTCCTGTTATCTGTTACATCAGAGCATATTCCTCAGTAACACATTTTTTTCTATTTAATGGTGCTATGTTATGATTACTGTAGATAAATTTGATTAAATTATGTTAACATTACCCAAATAGCATATAATGTATACATATAAATCAACTTCAACCAAAACAGTTAAGACAACATGCTTTAAAAGGACAGGTTGTTAACTGACCATTTATGGAAGGGGAAAACAGCAGTGAACAATGTGTGTTAAGTCAAAACTGGAGTACAGTATGCAGGGCTGAAGGTTTCTTGCCCCTTTCATGAACATGTAAGATAGATGGGAACTCTTACAGACCTCCTTTAATATTCAGCATACTGTAAATACATTTTTCTTTAACAATATTTCCTCTGGTTTTCATGAGAGTTTTTATCCCTTTAATATTTACAGTATTTTCTAATTTAGGCCTGATCTAAGACAGTCACAGAGGCATCATCAACAAGGATAACAAAAGGTCATAATTATAAGTAAAAGAAGTGCTGAAAGGACACTACAGCAAAAAATTCTTAGCATACTTGTAGTCACAGAACAATGAAATGATATGCAAGAGAAACAAATTTTATTTCTATAAAATGGAGTACAGTGTATCACACAATTAGGGTGACTGACAAATATAAACTGCTTTACAGTAAGCCCCTTACTATGCAAGGCATTTTGGACATTCAGTGCTACAACCACAGGAGGCCCTCCACATTCATGAGGGATAGGGGATCAAGAACCTTGCGAATCTTGAAAATTCGTGTATGTTTGGTGCACAAATATGATGTAGGAAAATATAATAATAGCATTTACTTAGCCTAACAATACTGCTTCCTTAACCTATTGAACCATGAACAATCATAAAAAACATGAAAACATCATAAATTGTATATACATGTTATGGTTTAACCCTTTAAGTGTTGCAACCCTTAATCCTTAACTCACTGTCAAAAAAAATCTTACCAAAATCTTTAAGAATAATTTTGTGAGTGTTACCTAAGTTTACCTGGAGAGAGTTCCGGGGGTCAATGCTCCTGCGGCCCGGTCTGTTACCAGGCCTCATGGTGGAACAGGGCCTGATCAATCAGGCTGTTACTGCTGGCTGCATGCAATCCAATGTATGAGCCACAGCCCGGCTGGTCAGGTACCGACTTCAGGTGCCTGTCCAGTGCCTGCTTGAAGACAGCCAGGGGTCTATTGGTAATCCCCCTTATGTATGCTGGGAGGCAGATGAACAGTCTTGGGCCCCTGACACTTATTGTGTTGTCTCTTAGCGTGCTAGTGACACCCCTGCTTTTCATTGGGGGGATGTTGCATTGTCTGCCGAGTCTTTTGCTTTCGGAGAGAGTGATTTTCGTATGCAAGTTTGGTACTATTCCCTCTAGGATTTTCCAGGTGTATATAATCATGTATCTCTCCCGCCTACGTTCCAGGGAGTACAGGTTCAGGAACTTCAAGCGTTCCCAGTAATTGAGGTGTTTTATCTCAGTTATAAGACAAAAAGAAAATTGCAATCAATACTTACTGAGATAAAGAGGAGTGAAGTTGACAGAAGGTAAACTGCTTAGGGCAACAACTGTGACTGTCACTCACTTGGTAATATTACATTTACTTTTATTCTACTTTTTGCTTTTCGTTTTGAATATTTTATTTTTTCAAGTAACTTTTGTGGCCTGTGAGACCAATACAGTGCATAATGTGGATATATATATATATATATCCACTTGTTGTATGCAACACAATAACCACACAAACATTATCATTATATTGTTTACAAACTGCATTTATACAAACCAACAATAAAATAAGTTGTTTATTACTACTGTTCTATAGTATATACACATACAGAGTCACTGGACATGTTCCTAGAAGTGCTGCAGTTTGTGGAACTCTCTGAAACATGGTGTTATACACAGTGCTGTTTTACACTCCTCACACACAAAATCAGTGTTTGCGTTTTTGTTGGCGGGTTGTTGTTGTTGTGCAGGTGGTTGTGCAGGTTGTTGTGGTTGTGCAGGTTGTTGTGGTTGTGCGGGTTGTTGTGGTTGTGCGGGTTGTGGTGGTTGTGCGGGTTGTGGTGGTTGTGCGGGTTGTGGTGGTTGTGCGGGTTGTGGTGGTTGTGCGGGTTGTTGTGGTTGTGCGGGTTGTTGTGGTTGTGCGGGTTGTTGTGGTTGTGCGGGTTGTTGTGGTTGTGCGGGTTGTGGTGGTTGTGCGGGTTGTTGTGGTTGTGTGGGTTGTGGTGGTTGTGCGGGTTGTTGTGGTTGTGTGGGTTGTTGTGGTTGTGTGGGTTGTTGTGGTTGTGCGGGTTGTTGTGGTTGTGCGGGTTGTTGTGGTTGTGCGGGTTGTTGTGGTTGTGCGGGTTGTTGTGGTTGTGCGGGTTGTTGTGGTTGTGCGGGTTGTTGTGGTTGTGCGGGTTGTTGTGGTTGTGCGGGTTGTTGTGGTTGTGCGGGTTGTTGTGGTTGTGCGGGTTGTTGTGGTTGTGCGGGTTGTTGTGGTTGTGTGGGTTGTTGTGGTTGTGCGGGTTGTTGTGGTTGTGCGGGTTGTTGTAGTTGTGCGGGTTGTTGTGGTTGTGCGGGTTGTTGTGGTTGTGCGGGTTGTTGTGGTTGTGCGGGTTGTTGTGGTTGTGTGGTTTGTTGTGGTTGTGCGGGTTGTTGTGGTTGTGCAGGTTGTTGTGGTTGTGCAGGTTATTGTGTGGAGTTGGTTGAAGCTGGCCTTTTTTGTGGATGTGCTGAGTCAGCAGCATATCTACCAGCCTGGGTACATGACGCATTACAAAACCACAACTGCCACATGTATATACCATCCCAATTGTAACATTACCCATTACCCATCCCGTCTTCCCCACCAACCCACACGGAAATAAGTCACTTTGACTTCTTTGGGTTATCCTAGGTTGATGGTCGTCTGGGTTATCCTTCCTTCCTTCCTTCCTCTCTCTCATCTCTTCCTTCCTTTCTTTCTTCCTTCCATTCTTCTTTCCTTTCTTCCATCCTTTCTTTCTTCCTTCCATTCTTCCTTCCTTCCTTCTGGTTTCCTGGGCATTGCTTTCAGTCACAAACTCCTCAAAACCATGAAATTCATCTTCACTGACACTTCCAGCTGTGTTAGAACTATCATTTGGGAAAAGAAGAGTCCCAATTCGCCGGGGACTGAGGTATTTCTTATAGTGAGGCATGGAAAACAAGGCGTACTGAAATGGCATTCCCACAATGCACCACTGGCTCCACAATTTTTTTTATACTGTGCACACTGACCATGCAGACTGACACTGGCTCTCAAGCTGTAATATTACAGGACCAATACTGGAAGGGTTAATAACAAATAATAAACAAACAAAACACTCACCACTCATAAGGTTAGGCAGGCGAACTGTGATGACTTATGATGATGGTAATGATAGTTAGCCATGCAGTTGCTGATGACAGTTGAATGGAGGTGATTATATGGAGTGTAACTGCATGGCATGATGAGTCTAGTGTGTGGATTCTAACTCTTCACTGCCAGCATCACTGCCAACGTCGCTAAAGTCAGAGTTAGCAATGGAGTCAGATTCTGCCACGACTTTGTTAGCCTTGTCCTAAGGACCAAATCCAACAAAATCACACACACACTGGACTGGTGGACTGCTGGTTGATGGGGGGGGGGGTAAGAGGTTTGGTAAATATGATTTGGTGGCTGGGCATTTGCGAATGTTCAAAGCTCGTGAAAGTGGAACTTGCGGAAGTGGAGGGCTAGCTGCATTAGAATTATACAATGTTTCAAAATTATAGTACTTATATATTTCACGTTGAAGACAAGACACCAGAGCATAGCTCAACTACAGTAAAAACAAATGTATGTAATTACCTATATGTGCTCAATACTCATGCACAGCCCTAGCAAAAGCCCTAGCCACCATTTCAATACTATCATGGTAATTGCTCTCATTTTTCATTTACCACACTGCAGACCAAATACTGTACTACAAAATCATTTAATATATAGACTGAATGGTAATACTGTACTTTAAAAAACAAAAATAGTACAGGAGGGCTTCACTCATACAGCAGGTTAGGTTCTAGGCTACTACAGTAAAGAGAAAATTGCTTTAAAGTGAAATATAGCCTTTTTTTCACTTTTAAATGCAAAGTAAAGCTTGATAACGTGTTTAGACTATCATATACTAAGTGAGGAATAGAACTAGGCCTAAAAAAATGCATATACAGTACACACATTACTTTAAAATATTTTCATCCTTAGCTTATTGTGAGTGGTTAACATATTTATTGTAGGTACTCTAAATAAATGAAGAATGAGTATAATTGAAAACTGCTGCATTAGTAAAATGCTGTAAAGTAGGGCCCTCCTTTATTACTACATTTAGAAAAGTGTGATCTGGAAAAAGACCTCATTTGGATTAGTAGCACTGTATAACCCAGTATAACCCAACAGTTGAGCACTGCAGCAAGTCCTCCCCTTCACAGGATGCAACACATGACTGTTAACTAGCTCCTGGGCATATACTGTATATTTGCTTAGAAGTAACAGGGGCAACATATATTAGGAGACCTGACCATACACCCAAGAATTAACTCTGGGTACTTTCAGTTGTAGATGAACAAGACGTGCAATACTCGGGTATCTTTATTGTGGAGATGGTTCACCAACCAGTGGCTTTATCAATCCAATACAGAGAATAATCCTGGAGACTGTGGAAGATTTAAGGAATTTGAGGTGATTAGTCTTTCAGCCTTTCCAGGAAGTGTTCAGTCCATCAGTCTGGTTAAAATCTGATGGACTGAACACTTCCTAGCAAGGCTGAGGGACTGATCCCCTCAAGCTGCTGCTTCAACTATCCCACTGTCTTCGTCAGCTTCATTAAGGCTGAGAGACAGATCACCTTAACCCTTTGAGGGTTTCGGACGTACTAGAACAGCTTATGGCCCAGGGTTTTTGATGTACTAGTACGCCTAAATTCTAGCGCCCTCAAATCTAGTGGGAGAAAGCTGGTAGGCCTCCATATGAAAGAATGGGTCTATGTGGTCAGTGTGCACGGTACAAAAAAATCCTGCAGCACACAGTGCATAATGAGAAAAAAAAACTTTGACCATTTTTTTGGAATAAAACAGCGACTTTGCACTGTACAGTATTTTTGTATGGTATTTATTGTTGTATTCTAGTTTTCTTGGTCTCATTTTATAGAATGGAAGGCATATCATAGAAATTAAGATGATTTTGACTGGTTTTACAATGAAAAGTACCTTGAAATTGAGCTCAAAGTAGCAGAAATGTTCAATTTTTACCAAAGTTCAAAAGTAAACAAATCATGCCAAGCGTCCAATACACGTCAACTGGCGAGTCTAATATTCTTTTGCAAGTGCGCCAATATGATTCATACCATTTTTTTACACTAATGCAGTAGTCTGCATAGCAGTAAATCTATTTTTTGTGAGAATAAAAATTCAAAGTGGAAAGCAAAAGAATGTAAGAGGGGCCTTGAGACGTGACTAATGAACAGAGGAAATGTCATTTTAGTGCCAGGGATGTATTTCCTGTTTGTTCTGGACCCTATTCGGAAATTGGCATCTTTTGAAATTTGTGTGAAATTGGCAAAATTGCTAAATTCTGACCACTGTACTGGATAGTTGAAATTGGTAAATGGGTGGTTTTTTGCACTCATTCAATAGAAAAAATGGAGTTCTAGCGAAATATTCATGTTTTTTGTCGACTAGTAGTGGAACTGGCCGAAAATGGGGCTCAAAGTGGACAAAATCGCCGATCCATAAACATCGCCGAGACCGCTAACTTCGCGAGAGCATAATTCCGTAAGTTTTCCATCAAATTTCATATTTTTGGTGTCATTATGATCAGGAAAAGATTCTCTATCTTTTCATAAGAATTTTTTTTTTTTTTTTTTAAATTTGGCTGACCCTGAGAACGAGTCTCGGAGAGGGCCTGTCGACCCTCAAAGGGTTAAACTATAGACTTCTTCATATCTTCAACCATCTCCAAAATTATTATATGTACTATTTATTTTAATTTTAAAACCCACTAATGTAATATACTTTCAGTTAAGAGCCAAACTCGCTGCCAACGCTCTACAGGAAAGCATTATAAATTTTTGCCAAGAAAGCAACTCAACTGGACACCATTAAAAATATACATTGAAGAGTGATCTATAAGAATCGCTGGATGAATAATGTTAACTCCCTTACTGGTATGGCATGCGATAAAAAATGCTATTTACTTACCAATGGGAAGTTACAGAATGAAAATACATCGTACACACGTTAATAACCCAAATTAGCTTTTATAATTATTATCAGCTATATTTAAATACTGTATTCCTGTTGATTTTAAATATGACATATGTACATGTGTCTAAAAGAGATGCTCAACATAGTACAGTGGACCCCCGCATAACGATCACCTCCGAATGCGACCAATTATGTAAGTGTATTTATGTAAGTGCGTTTGTACGTGTATGTATGGGGGTCTGAAATGGACTAATCTACTTCACAATATTCCTTATGGGAACAAATTCGGTCAGTACTGGCACCTGAACATACTTCTGGAGTGAAAAAATATTGTTAACCAGGGGTCCACTGTATATAGTATAGTATAGTATAAAGGACCCCAATGGAAATAGGTCACACTGCCTGACTTTTTTGGGTTATCCTAGGTAATTTACACATATGCTGCTATGTATGTTAATCAATGTAACTGTATTTGTGTATACCTGAATAAACTTACTTATGTTAATACAGTGTCTGCCAAAATCACTGACTTTTCAAATTAGCGATATCAGCAAGTTATCCAGGAAGCAGGTTCACATAAGTACACTTTATTATAAATTTGAGCACACATACAGAGGTACAAAAAAAAAATACAGATAAGAGCAGCATGCCAAAGCCACTTATACTATGCATAGCATTACCGGCTGGCTTAAAATTAACTTAAGATTAACTAAGCAATGATGAAGTCAGTGATAAAACATTAATGTAAACAGATTACTATAAAGCACAAGTTAGATTCGGTTTTAGGTTTAACAAAAATGAAACAAAATTTATTTCTTTTTGTAGTATACAAAATGTAGTTTACATGTAATAAAATATTGTTAAGCACAAAAGATAGCTACTAGCATGCATGTGCAAATATCACACAAAATGACTTATTTCTATTGGATTACTTGTTAACAAAAAATAACGCGTTATTCAGCAACATAATTCGGGTTAGTTTACCTCATGGTGGGTTAGTTAACTGATAGTTGAACTTAATTTTTGTTAATTTTTCGCCAGTAGGAAAATACTGGGGCCTTCTGGCTAGTTGGTGTCTTGCCAACATGATAGTATCACTGGCATTCATTTATATACTCAGATTAATTACCACATATGTAATATATAAATGCGAATCACTATGAATGTAAATTGTTGTATATGTACTGTAATAAGCATTTAAGGCATTTGAACTATGGTGACAATGGCAGTTTATTTCACTAGACATTAACCTGACGCACCTTTTTGTTGCCTTTAGTCCTCTGAGCAGACTTATCTTTCCCCATTTTGTAGATATATTGAAGGCATCTGGTGGTCAACTGGAAAAAATTGTTGTCGTTGGACTTATTCAGGGCCACCAACGATGAAACTTTATTGAACCCAACCACCAGGGTGTCCGGGGGGAAATTACCCTTAAGTAAGTAAATTTATTCAGGTATACACAAATACAGTTACATAGAATTATCATACATAGCAGCATATGTGTAGAGAACCTAGGATAACCCAAAAAAAAGTCAGACAGAGTGACTTATTTCCATTGGGGATCTGAGCGGGAATGAGGGAAAAATACAAATACAAATATTTATTTCCTTGTAAAGCTTATAATGTGTGGTTTACATATTATAAGATTTAAATTATATAGGTGGCCACCATCGTGCCTAGGCACTTCGGGCAGACTAATACTAATTCTTACCCTATTTTGAGAGAGGTCATATTTGAGCAGTACATTTGAACATATTATTAGGTACTTAATTAGAAACATTCTCAGTTAGGTACATACATAATTAGGTTTAAAATAGTTAGGTAGTCAAATCATTTAATTTTAGAACTAATGGCAGATTTAGTAATGGGAATCGATTTGTCTTGGTATGATACAATGTTTGTATTAAGTAGTCTGTTGAGAAATATATCTATGCCCGAAATGCCTAGCCATGCTAAGCGTTCTAGTGGTACACTCTGTAATCACAATTTTACTACATGTAAACCACACATTAACCAAATTTCTGTAAACTCAGCATTGTAATCCTTATAGAGAATAAACTTTGAATTTGAATTTGAATATCCAAAAATCGATACCATTAACCTCAGAGAATTCTGTAGGCCAGTCAATCGTACCTAGCTCTCTTGTGAAGTTACTTATTGAAGCCTCATCATGGAGTCTAACAGAGACCTTGTTGTATTCCAGTGGTTGTTTACCAATATTTGTTAAGTGGAAGGTGGGGTAGTGGTCAGTAGTGCTGTCTGTGATTATCCCTGATTTAAGGAGAGCTGATATATTTGTCCATATATGGTCGATTATGGTTGCACTTGTCTCAGCCTGGTTGGTTTTATTATAGTTGGAATGAGTAGTGTGTTGTTCATATTATTGATGAAATTTGTTACTGGCTGGTCATCTGTTAGACCAAGATTAATGTTAAAGTCTCCGGATAGAAGGTGATGCTTGTTCATTTGGTTGTTTGTGATTAGTGTCCTTAATTTATCACTAAAATTTGGGATGTTTGTATGAGGCACTGATTGTCATAGGAGTCTTATTGTTTTTTGTAGTAAAATTTTCAAAAATGCATTCTCCATATTCATCAGTATAGCAAGTGGTATTACAACGTAATAGTTCATTATAGTAACAGATGGCAATACCACCCCCAACCTGGTATGGTCTGCAGTTGTGGATTGCTGGGTATCCTGGTAGTTGGTTTACATCTATTGTTGTTGGTGAGGGGCTCTTGATTTAGGGAATTGGATCTGTGCTCCAGTTCCCCGAATTAAGCCTGAATGCCTTCCACATCCCCCATCCCCCTCAGGCGCTGTATAATCCTCCGGGTTTAGCGCTTCCCCCTTGATTATAATAATAATAATTACATCTATTGTGCCCTGTTTAAGCCAGGTTTCAGTGAGAATAGTACAGGAGAAGGTTGTCTTTATGGACTCAAGGAGTGCAAGGTCATAATAGTGTTTACTTAGGGACCCCACAGGATGGGTATGGGGTGCATAATAAACATATTAATTAAACTAACTAACTTAGGGACCTAATATTGTAAGTGAGAACTGTAATATTTCTGGCATTACTTAGAACAGTGCTGGTTTGTGATGCTGTGTAATAAAGGCAGTTGTTTTTTCCATTAAATTTTGATTGGGAGTTAGATTATATAGATTTAGATCAGGGTATATTTGATCATTCAGCATTTAGGTTAAATGGTAATTATTTATATTATTTATAGTATGTTGAGTTCCATGCATGGTTTAAAAAGACACGTAAGCAAACACTAGGACATATTGAACATCAAAATGGTATACAATACCGACAGGTTGTTAGGTAACCTAGGTTACCTAACACTAGGACATATTTATTAGAAAACGTTTCGGTCCTGGGACTTTGATCACGGTCCTAAGACCGAAACGTTTTCTAATAAATATGTTATAGTGTTTGCTTACGTGTCTTTCTAAACCAACTTGTCGGTATTTATTACCAAGGTTTATACCAGCTCCAAGAATGATATCTGTACAAAACAGTGCACTTTATTTCTTTTCTGAAGTATACAAAATGTTGTTTGCATGTAATAAAACATTGTTAAGCACAAAAGAAAACCATTAGCATGTGGTAAGTAGGTAAGTAAGTTTATTTAGGCACAGATACACATAAGTACAATTATCATACATTATGTAAATTACATAGGATAACCCCCCCAAAAAAATCAGTTTCATCTGGACAGAGAAACGGGAACATTAAATTCCTTGTACATTAAGTATATGACGTAATCGCAAAATATGGAATGAATAATATTTCTTTCCAGTGAAGTAACACCCAATGGTGTATGACGAAACTCATTGTGACCTCTAATTTTTTTCGCATTACTGCTCACAGGATGAGAATGGAGTACACAGTAAACTAGCCGCTCAGGTGACAACTGAAACTAATCAACCTAGGCCAAAACACCGGTAAGGCCAGGCGTCTTATTCCCTGAACAATCATGACTACACTAAACCAAAGTCGGGAAGACAGTATAATGACGGCCCATGCACCGTAAAACCTTGTAGCCCATTGTGTGTATCATGCTACCCAAGTTGTCCTACCTGAGTGACAAGTTGTTTAATAATAATAATAATTATTATTATTATCTTTATTTCCACAAGTACATGTACAATGTATACAGGCCTAGCTGACATCAATGATATACTACTGTATATTATTATAATCATGGGGGAACGCTAAACCCGTAGGGATTATACAGCGCTGTGGGGGGGAAGGTATTCAGGTTCAATTCAGGGAACTGGAGCAGAGACCCAATTCCCTAGATCAAGAGCCCCTCATGAGCATCAAGGAACCTCCCTTGTGGGGATATAACTGTATAGAAAACCCCTTGCTTCGGGCAAATTAGGTCAATTTTGTCTCCAGGATGCGACCCACACCAGTCAACTAACACCCAGGTATCTAGTTTATTGATAGATTCAAATTCAAATTCAAAGTTTATTCTCTATAAGGATTACAATGCTGAGTTTACAGAAATTTGGTTATTGTTTGATTTACATGTAGTAAAATTGTGATTACAGAGTGTACCACTAGAACGCTTAGCATGGCTAGGCATTTCGGGCATACTTAGTTTTATTCTTAATTGTAAAATATTACAAATTATGAGGTAAGTTGGTATTATGGCTAAGTGACTAAATACTAGTTTGTGAGTTTAGCAATGTGAATGCTTTTGTTTTGGCACAGTATATAGTTTCAGTATTGGAACACGGACAGCAGGTGTCTTAAGGAAACACGTCCTAATGTTCGATCCCGGTACCGGGGATCGAACCAGGGAGTCCCAGACCTCTATGTATCGTTTAATTTCTACAAGTACATGTACAAGGTATACAAGCCTAGCTGACATCACATAGAAAACCACTTGTTATGCGGCGTGTGAGCTGAGTACGCTACCAATCCAGCTTATCCTGTGAGTGGTAGCGCAAAAAAAATGTCAGGATTGCAGAGATTACAGTGGGTCTATACACAAATAACCCGCACATAAAAGAGAGAAGCTTACGACGACGTTTCGGTCCGACTTGGACCATTGACAAAGTCAATGGTCCATTGACAAAGTCAAGAGAAGTTTGTAATAATTTAAGCATATGGGAGTCCCAAGCCGCTTATAACGTTTTCCAAATTTGTCTAGCAGTTGACTTAAGTTCTCTCAATTTGAGGTTATCATAATATTTATGCTATCCCGTATGCTAACTTTTCCTGCCTTTCGTTTTAGTTGACTCATAAGTTTAGAAAAACAAGAGATGTATTGTAACTATAAGATTATCACTAAAAATTCCTGGACAGTCTCAGGTTCAGTCTCTGTATCTTATCTTAACATTTGGACTTGGGTTCAATAAACTTAACCTCCTTTCCTGATTAACCTTCTTTTGCTTAGTCTTTCTCCAAGCAGGTGACATTAGCTACGTATTTATATATACAGTGTCAGAATAATGCGCTCTCTATGACACCTATCACTCTTCCTTCATTGATGTGAGTTGGCTAATTTGTACTATTAATTTGGACATTCTCCCGGGACTGAGTTGTGCCGCCTGAGTGTTTTGTTTGATATGTTTAATATGCACCCCATACCCATCCTGTGGGCGGTAGTCAAAAGATTACAGATCACCACCCATCTAGAAACCCATCAGTTACACAACCCAGGGCAACATGGGTTTAGAACAGGTCGCTCCTGTCTGTCTCAGCTACTGGATCACTACGACAAGGTCCTAAATGCACTAGAAGACAAAAAGAATGCAGATGTAATATATACAGACTTTGCAAAAGCCTTCGACAAGTGTGACCATGGCGTAATAGCGCACAAAATGCGCGCTAAAGGAATAACAGGAAAAGTCGGTCGATGGATCTATAATTTCCTCACTAACAGAACACAGAGAGTAGTCGTCAACAGAGTAAAGTCCGAGGCAGCTACGGTGAAAAGCTCTGTTCCACAAGGCACAGTACTAGCTCCCATCTTGTTCCTCATCCTCATATCCGACATAGACAAGGATGTCAGGCACAGCACCGTGTCTTCCTTTGCAGATGACACCCGAATCTGCATGACAGTGTCTTCCATTGCAGACACTGCAAGGCTCCAGGCGGACATCAACCAAATCTTTCAGTGGGCTGCAGAAAACAATATGAAGTTCAACGATGAGAAATTTCAATTACTCAGATATGGTAAACATGAGGAAATTAAATCTTCATCAGAGTACAAAACAAATTCTGGCCACGAAATAGAGCGAAACACCAACGTCAAAGACCTGGGAGTGATTATGTCGGAGGATCTCACCTTCAAGGACCATAACATTGTATCAATCGCATCTGCTAGAAAAATGACAGGATGGATAATGAGAACCTTCAAAACTAGGGAGGCCAAGCCCATGATGACACTCTTCAGGTCACTTGTTCTATCTAGGCTGGAATATTGCTGCACTCTAACAGCACCTTTCAAGGCAGGTGAAATTGCCGACCTAGAAAATGTACAGAGAACTTTCACGGCGCGCATAACGGAGATAAAACACCTCAATTACTGGGAGCGCTTGAGGTTTCTAAACCTGTATTCCCTGGAACGCAGGAGGGAGAGATACATGATTATATACACCTGGAAAATCCTAGAGGGACTAGTACCGAACTTGCACACGAAAATCACTCACTACGAAAGCAAAAGACTTGGCAGACGATGCACCATCCCCCCAATGAAAAGCAGGGGTGTCACTAGCACGTTAAGAGACCATACAATAAGTGTCAGGGGCCCGAGACTGTTCAACTGCCTCCCAGCACACATAAGAGGGATTACCAACAGACCCCTGGCAGTCTTCAAGCTGGCACTGGACAAGCACCTAAAGTCAGTTCCTGATCAGCCGGGCTGTGGCTCGTACGTTGGTTTGCGTGCAGCCAGCAGCAACAGCCTGGTTGATCAGGCGCTGATCCACCAGGAGGCCTGGTCACAGACCGAGCCGCGGGGGCGTTGACCCCCGAAACTCTCTCCAGGTAAACTCCAGGTACATAATTGGTCCAGGGACTGGACTCCAAAGTTTTGATAGCTGAGCAAGTTACAGAGGTAATGAACTCACAATTTACAAAGGTAATGAACTTGTGGAAAATTGCATTTATCTGAATGTATCATTATATACATAACAGTAAATGAAAAGATAATTATTATTTATCAGTTAAACATGTAGGAATTTGGGACACCTAGGTCGCAAAAAATGTCCCCCTTCAATACCTACCACTGTCATATCCACAAGTTGCTCTGGACCTATTAATTACCAATGAAATATGTATAACCAGGAATACTGGTAAATATATAAATTTTGTGGACTGTATATTAAAAATGGTTATATATATACACAATTACATAACAGAAGGAAAATATATCTTAATATCACTCACCAATTTGACTGGAGATTAATGTGTATCATACTCAGAAAACCTCACTCTAACTAAATCTATGAAAATAATACTGGCCAGAATTACACACAAATCTAGAGAGCTTATCTGAGGTTCCTGGAGAGGTCTTGTCCAGTCGCCTGATATCTCAAGCTATGCAGGAATGCATATCCACCAATTCCGTCTCCTATTTGAGAGGTGTCAACCCAGTTTTAACCTCTAGAGCACGAAAAATTCTTCTCATTACTAATGTCTGTTACTCCATTCAAAAAACACAAAATGGCGACTCTCGTCTGCGCAGACGCAGGCTTTCCGTTTTCTATGACTTAAATATTATTAAATACAGTATGGCCATCTATTTACATATAAATACTGAATTTCTGGAAAATATATACAGTATTTTCCACACTGCGGCTGGCCGGAGTTCGTTGCTTAACGATTCAAATTACTCATTTAGGAGACGATTCCAGCCAGTTCTGGCTTGAGTGGCTGTTCTCCTATGATTTCATCTTCCGGCATCACTTGGTCTGCGTTATCTTCCACATCACTTGTGTCACTTTCCCTCAGATTTTCATTTACGTTTGATTGAACACCTAACTCCAAGGGAATCAATTTATTAATTGTGCGTAAACTTTCCTGGCCATGACAGAACACTTTGACATTCCTGACAACACCTTGTGCATCTGGGTACAATGTCAATACTTTGCCCAGAGGCCACAATGTTCGTTGTTGTTCAGTGTCAACCCTTTACCGGGCAGGACCGAGTGTACTCGGTCCTCAAAACGTGGTTTTTTGCGCACGTCCTCCGACTCCCCCAGCGCATCTAGGTTCCCATTCTCTATTTCTGACCAATCACAGACCTTCCCTGAGTCGCCCCAGCTGAGCGGTGATGGCGGCTGCCCGATTCCCATTGGTCGAGAGAGCAGAATGTAAACACTTCTACCTTGCCGGCGCAAAAACTCGTGTTTCTCGGTTGAGTGCTCCTTATATACTGAAGCATTTCACCCAATACAATGTCGGTAAGTACTGATTTGTGTGTCTAGTGTGTAAATGAATAGTTTAGCCATATTTTGATATATATATGAAGGCGTTGTGAAGCATATTATGAGTGCACCATGCAAATGAAAAAAGTGCAACAAAATAGGACCAAGTACAGTCGTTCCTGCCCTTTTAGGTGCAGTTTTCAAGTTTCGGTATATAAATATTTCCATAAAATTTGGTAGTGTATATATGAATTCAGTAATGGTCTGGGTGTGTACAGAATGTTTTTATTGTCCTTCCAGATCAATAAGAAATTGTTCTACGGTGAGTCCTCCAAGGATAAGTCGAAATTTGTCTGTGTTTGGGATGATAGTGACTCAGATCAAGACTCAGATGACCTGGATTTCCTGGATAGTGAGGATGAATTCTTGCCACCAGATGCAGAGGTGTCAACAGATGAGGAGGAGGAAGCTGGGCCACCACCAAAAAAACAAAAATTGAACAAGAGGAAGAAACGTATTACTATGGAGGAATACCCTGATGAAGAAGTGCTTCAAGATGATCTTGCTTCTCAAGGAGACACCAAATGGAAGAATGAGGACATCCACACTGACCCTTTGCCTAAATATCAACATATAAAGCCTGTTGAAGTTAGGTGTGCATATGATTATTTTACAGACTTTTTTACTCAAGACATGATAGACAACATTACATTTCAAACTAATTTGTATGCCAGGCAAAAAGACATACATACTACTTTTCAAACAGATTCTGAGGAAATGACTAGGTTTATAGGTATTCTGTTGCATATGGGTTACACTGTACAGCCATCCATTGAGGACTATTGGAGAAGTGCAAGTAGGATAACTCAAGTTGCAGAAGTCATGGGATCAAAGAGGTTTAGGTTGCTGAGGCGTACCATTAATTTCAATGATAACACACAAAAGAAGGATAATGACAGATTCTACAAAATAAGGCCTCTTTACAATGGACTAACTAAAGCTTGCTTGAAAGTTCCAGCTACACCCAAGCAGTCTGTTGATGAAGTTATGGATGCTTTCAAGGGTAAAACAGCTGGAAACCTAAGGCAATACATCAAAAACAAACCAGACAAGTGGGGTTTCAAACTCTTCTGTCGTGCCAGTGAAGATGGAATCATACATGATATACTGATGTATCAAGGTAACCCAACTTTTGAGAACCATCACATAAAGCTGTCAAATGAAGAAAGTAACCTCCCAATGAGTTCCAGGATTGTTCTTGTACTTGCAGCATCTCTTGACCAAAGAAAAACATCAGCAGTCTATGCTGATAATTTCTTTTCAAGTCTACCTTTGGTCAAGGTACTGAGAGACAAGTATAACTGCAGGTACACTGGAACAATACGTGATAATAGATGTGGTAAGCCACAACTGATGCCTGTGAAAGAAATGCAAAAGAGTAATGTGGCCAGGGGCTATTTTGATTTCCAAAGCAATGATGATATCCTTCTTGTAAGATGGAAGGACAACAAAGTTGTGACTCTAGTCACAAATGATGTCGGAGTTTATCATTTGGGTCTTATTGAAAGATATGACAAGGCATCAAAGAAGAAAGACCACTTTGAGTGCCCAGGCATCATCAAGAACTACAACGCAAACATGGGAGGTATCGACAAAAGTAACATGTTGGTCCATCTTTACAAAACGCCAATGAAATCAAAGCGTTGGTACATGCGGCTCTTTGCTTATGTTTTGGATGTTGCTGTTGTGAATGCATGGCTTCTTTACTGTCGTGATTGTAGGTCACTAAACATGCCATGCACACCACTGAAGCTATTCAGGCTTGAGATCTCTGTCACTGCAAGATCCAAAGGACAAAAGGTCAACCGCACCAGCATGAGACGAAGTCGAGATTCACCCAGTACTTCTTTGGTTGACAGTAATGACGATTTGTCAAACGTGGAATACCCATCTGCATTTCAGTACCAACGTGCAGAAAGGCCAGATGACAGTGTGAGGCTGGATAAACAGCTAGGTCACTGGCCAGTGCTAGGTAAGCTGCTTTCATGCAAGTTTTGCAGCAAAAAGAATAATCATGTCACATCCTCATTTTGCTGTGCCATATGTAAAGTAAATCTGTGCATAAAGAAGGATAGAAATTGTTTCATGAAGTTTCATTTGCAAAATTAGTGATGTGAAATGATTGTTCTTTCTCAGGGAACTCAGGAATATTTCATTTGTAAGTTGCATCCCATTGCAATGTGTCATTGTTGATAAGTAGTTCCTATTTCTATTTTTTTACTGGTTACAAATTGTTCAGAAACAAGTTCCATTTATGTTTTTTATATTGTCTACTTGTATAATAAATTTAAAAAATATTTATTTCGTTTTTTTACAACAATTGCAACATTGCAACATTCAAAAATGGTATACCCCAAACGGGCAGGACCGAATATACTCGGTCTTCGAATATCTGCAATTGCGCGAGATGTTACTTTCACAACTCTGTTTGGATGGTCTCAGTGACCTTACATTGAGTGGCTCTATCCCCTCATAGGAAATCACTTTCAAATTCACACTTTAGACTGCCTTGCCCCTCAAAGGGATTTATTATTAACACAATGTCACCTGGTTGAATGGTCTGTCGATTTACTGCCTCTGTCGCACCATAAAAGTGTTCACATAGTGTAAGAAGATATTCCTTACGCCACACATTAGACCAATGATCAATTACTTTATTTAACATTTTAAATTTATCACACAACACTGCCGCATCATTGTAATCTTCATCACTTTCTTCCGGATTATCTCTATAGACAGGGGCAGCTTCCAATTTCCTTCCACATATTAGGTGAGAAGGTGTTAATACATCTGCATCAGGTGTATCACTCATGTACGAGAGAGGCCTATTATTTATACGATTTTCTGCCTCCACTAACACTGCACGGAATTCTTCCAAATTAATTCTCTTCCGGTGTAGTACTTTGCGAAGACACCTCTTCACTGTGCCCCCCCCCCCCTGCCAAGGGGCTCTAGGAGTAATAAATTTCCAGGTACACCCTCGCTGGGTTAACAGAGATTGAACATCGTTACTATTATTTAATTCTATCAAGTGTTGAGCACCTGCTACAAAATTTGTGGCATTATCATCAACCTTGGACAGGATCTCCTAGCTGCAAATTTTCGAAACAGCTGTATAAACTGTTCTGCAGACAAGTCCTGTGCCACTTCTAAATGAACTGCCCTAGTAGCAGTACAGGTGAACAAACAAACATACACTTTCAGTGGAACACCATTTGACGTACCTGTTAAAATTATTGGACCACTATAGTCTACACCTGTTACATCAAATGGTTTCACTAATTGTACATGCTCCTTTGGCAATGGTGGAAGACCTGGGTACATATAGGATCTGGCATCCACACGGCGACATATTACACAAGATTTAATCACCATTTTTACACTTTGCCGTCCTTGTGGAATCCAGAAAGTTTCCCTAATACAATTTAAGGTATCTTGTACCCCATCATGCATTACATTTTTATGGGCATTTAGAACAATCAAATTTGTTAGATGATGAGTTTTGGGCAGTAAGATAGGGTGTTTAGCATAATCACCCAATTCAGCATTTTGTAACCTACCTCTGCACCTAATTACACTGTTCAAATTCAAATTCAAATTCAAAGTTTATTCTCTATAAGGATTACAATGCTGAGTTTACAGAAATTTGGTTATTGTGTGGTTTACATGCAGTAAAATTGTGATTACAGAGTGTACCACTAGAACGCTTAGCATGGCTATTCATTTCGGGCAGACTTAGTTTTATTCTTAATTGTAAAATATTACAAATTATGAGGTAAGTTGGTATTATGGCTAAGTGACTAAATACTAGTTTGTAAGTTTAGCAAAGTGAATGTTTTTGTTTGGGCACTGTACATAGTTTCAGTATTGGAGTATCACAGGATTCATTATTTTAAGATTGAGATTAATATTTCTGTTTATGGTCAAATGAGTCAGTGAGTGTAAGTGTGAACCACCAGGTGGTATTCGTGTAGTTAGTTGACGGGGTGTATCAGGGAGATAAGATGTTTTCTAATGGTAGTTTTGAAGGTGATGAATGTGTCTGCAGTTCTAGAGTTCTCAGGTAGGGTATTCCAGATTTTAGGGCCTTTGACATACATTGAATTTTTGTAAAGGTTTAGTCGGACACGGGGAATGTCGTAGAGATGTTTGTGTCTGGTGTTATGCCTGTGAGTTCTGTCACAACTATCAAGAAAGCGTTTTAGGTCAAGGTTGATATTAGAGTTTAAGGCCCTGTAGATGTAGATTGCACAGTAGTAAGTGTGGATGTACTGAACTGGGAGTAAGTTTAGGTCTATGAAGAGTGGGGGTGTGTGTTGCCAGGGATGGGATTTAGTGATTATTCTTACTGCAGCTTTTTGTTGGGTTATTATTGGCTTTAGGTGTGTTGCTGCAGTTGATCCCCAAGCACAAATAGCCTAGTTGTTGTATGGATAAATAAGTGAGTGGTATAGTGTGAGAAGGGCATTTTGCGGCATGTAGTATCGTATCTTGGAGAGGATCCCAACCGTTTTGGATACTTTTTTGGTTATATGCTGGATATGGGTGCTGAAATTCAGGTTGTTGTCAAGGTATAAGCCTAGGAATTTGCCCCCACTATTTCTGGTAATTAGAGTGTTGTCAATCTTAATGTTAATTTGTGCATCTCCTGCTCTGCTATCAAACATAATATAGTAGGTTTTGTCAGTGTTAAGCATAAGTTTATTGGCTGTCATCCAAGTCGATATTTTAATCAGCTCCTCATTCACAATGGTGTTGAGGGTGGCAAGATTAGGGTGAGAGATGACATAAGTCGTGTCATCAGCAAAGAGAATGGGTTTCAGGTGTTGGGATACGTTTGGAAGATCATTGATGTATATGAGGAAGAGCAGGGGACCAAGGACACTTCCCTGCGGAACTCCAGTATCAAGTGGCCGTGTTGGTGATGCTGTGTCTTTAATGGTGACGTACTGATACCTATTAGTAATGTAAGATTTGAAATAAGCAAACGCATGGCCTCTTATACTGTAATGATCAAGTTTGTGGAGTAGGATGTCGTGGTCTACTGTGTCAAAAGCTTCTCTTAGGTCAATAAAAATTCCTAGTGGATATTCCTTATTTTCCAATGCTGTGTAAAGCAGATCTAGCATTTTTATGATTGCATCATTAGTGCTTTTATTTTTCCTGAATCCAAATTGGCAGGGGTTGAGTATGTTTTGAGCCGTTATAAATGAATACAGTCTCCTGTGCACGAGTTTCTCAAAGATTTTGGATAGCAATGGTAAGTTAGATATTGGCCTATAGTTGTTTAAGTCTGTAGGGTCACAACCTTTATGTATTGGTGTAACCCTTGCCATCTTGAGTAGTTTCGGGAAGGTGCTAGTCTCTAGTGACTTGTTAAAAAGTAATGAAATTGCATGCGAAAGGACATGGGCCGCTCGCTTGTACAGTAATGGTGGGACATGAGACAGATTCCCAGAGTTATTTTTAAGTGACTTTATAATCTCAATGACTTCTGTGGGCTCAGTTGGTGCAAGATAGAAGGAATTAGGGAAATTCCCATCTAGGTAGTCCCCGGCATGGGCATTGGTATGTGGGATTTTACTGGCGAGATTAGATCCTATGTTTGAGAAGAAGTCGTTTATCTTGTTAGCTGTGTCAGTGGGATGTAGTGGTGTTTCATTAGGTTTAGTTAGAACAATATTCTTGGTTTTTCTAAATACAGCCCCAATTTCTGTATTATAGAACCTTTCACAATTTTTCTTTCCATCATCAATTTAATCTCATTTCCATAGATTTCCTCCAGTACTCTCTTTATCCAATATTCAAGAGGATGTGAAAATTTATATGAAATATTCATCTTGTTTAGAAATTTAAACACCAATTTAGTTACATTGTTTAGTTTGGGTAAAGAAGAATACCTATTTATATCAATGGCTAAGGAAGGACAAACTATTGGAGCGGTGGTCACAGTAATTTCAACAGGAGCAATATACGCCTTTTGTACAGGCCAATTAGCTTTATTTACCAACCAGCTTGGTCCTTTAAACCATGATACAGCATTTACAAATTTAGCATAAGGTAAACCTCGAGACAAGAAATCAGCTTGATTCTCCACACCAGGTATATGATTAAATGTTAACATATGCTGACCCAAACTATTATACTTCTCTTGTATCTGATTAATTTCAGCTACTCTGTTTTGTACGTACACAGTTTTACTGTTTCCATTACGAATCCATTGTAAGGATACCTCATTATCAGACCAAATTACAGTGTCGCTAATATCTCCTGCAAAATATTTCTTATATAATTAGCTAATTTGACACCTACATAAATGGCTGTTAATTCCAACTGAGGCAAGGTACGTGATTTAATTGGAGACACTTTAGCCTTAGACATAACAAGAGAAATAACACTATTACATTGAAGGTAAGCAACTGCTCCATATGCCAATTTTGAAGCATCACAAAAAATGTGGAGTACATTTTTCCCATTTGGATTGACCACCTGGTGTGGGAACTCCAACATTGGAATTTTCTCATAATCACCAATTAATTCATCCCACCTGTTAATGAATTCCTCAGGTAGAATTTCGTAATACAAATATTAAGTGGATCATACACCCACACTAGCGCGTGCGCGCACACATACACACATGAGGGCTCACGCACGGACATGTGCACACGAGCGTACAAATATATGAGTTGTGCCGCCTGAGTGGCTAGTTTATTGTGCAATTCAAGGTCATCCTGTGACCTGTAGGACAAAAAGCAGGAAAACAGAGGTCACAATAAGTGTTTATTAGACCCCCACCTGAGTATTGTTACATCAATAGAACGAAATACATATTAGTAATTTGACTTTTTTACAGTTACTTCATATAATTAATGTACATGATACAGCATGAAATACAATCTAAAAGAAACACATCATTTAAGCACTAAAGAACATCGGTCATAATTGAGCTGCACTCTCCTCCGAATGTATATGTATGTATGTGTGGAAATTTATTTGGTCCCTAAAGTTTCACAGGACAGATCCGGCATGGCCGTAATGGAACAGCTGAGCTGGGTGGCCCTTAAACCCACCCAAACAAAAAGCATTCTCCCCGAACAGAAAGAAAAACTGTCCCCATGATAGCTGGGGGAGTAGTGATAATGAATACCAGTATACACTATGAACCGCCAGGGAAGCTGAACCAGGTAGGGAGTGACGAACACTCGGCCACCTTGGGAAAACACTTTTACAGGGTACGTAAAGAGGGAGATAGATTGCCTTTAAATCCAGGGAACCTCGTATCAGTGGGACGAAAGGCTACCAGGGCATGTGGGCCACTGGGTGGGAAAGTACGGAGCTGCTCAGTCAAGGCTAGACATACGAAAGACGTTAAAGTTAAAGGAAAGGGTGCTAAGACCACCGGAACCAACAAGTTTACAACCCCAGAGGTCCACGCAGGGGAAACTGGATGGTTGAAGTTACCTGGAGTTTACCTGGAGTTTACCTGGAGAGAGTTTCGGGGGTCAATGCCCCCGCGGCCCGGTCTGTGACCAGGCCTCCTGGTGGATCAGCGCCTGATCAACCAGGCTGTTGCTGCTGGCTGCACGCAAACCAACGTACGAGCCACAGCCCGGCTGATCAGGAACTGACTTTAGGTGCTTGTCCAGTGCCAGCTTGAAGACTGCCAGGGGTCTGTTGGTAATCCCCCTTATGTGTGCTGGGAGGCAGTTGAACAGTCTCGGGCCCCTGACACTTATTGTATGGTCTCTTAACGTGCTAGTGACACCCCTGCTTTTCATTGGGGGGATGGTGCATCGTCTGCCAAGTCTTTTGCTTTCGTAGTGAGTGATTTTCGTGTGCAAGTTCGGTACTAGTCCCTCTAGGATTTTCCAGGTGTATATAATCATGTATCTCTCCCTCCTGCGTTCCAGGGAATACAGGTTTAGAAACCTCAAGCGCTCCCAGTAATTGAGGTGTTTTATCTCCGTTATGCGCGCCGTGAAAGTTCTCTGTACATTTTCTAGGTCGGCAATTTCACCTGCCTTGAAAGGTGCTGTTAGAGTGCAGCAATATTCCAGCCTAGATAGAACAAGTGACCTGAAGAGTGTCATCATGGGCTTGGCCTCCCTAGTTTTGAAGGTTCTCATTATCCATCCTGTCATTTTTCTAGCAGATGCGATTGATACAATGTTATGGTCCTTGAAGGTGAGATCCTCCGACATAATCACTCCCAGGTCTTTGACGTTGGTGTTTCGCTCTATTTTGTGGCCAAATTTGTTTTGTACTCTGATGAAGATTTAATTTCCTCATGTTTACCATATCTGAGTAATTGAAATTTCTCATCGTTGAACTTCATATTGTTTTCTGCAGCCCACTGAAAGATTTGGTTGATGTCCGCCTGGAGCCTTGCAGTGTCTGCAATGGAAGACACTGTCATGCAGATTCGGGTGTCATCTGCAAAGGAAGACACGGTGCTGTGGCTGACATCCTTGTCTATGTCGGATATGAGGATGAGGAACAAGATGGGAGCTAGTACTGTGCCTTGTGGAACAGAGCTTTTCACCGTAGCTGCCTCGGACTTTACTCTGTTGACGACTACTCTCTGTGTTCTGTTAGTGAGGAAATTATAGATCCATCGACCGACTTTTTCTGTTATTCCTTTAGCGCGCATTTTGTGCGCTATTACGCCATGGTCACACTTGTCGAAGGCTTTTGCAAAGTCTGTATATATTACATCTGCATTCTTTTTGTCTTCTAGTGCATTTAGGACCTTGTCGTAGTGATCCAGTAGTTGAGACAGACAGGAGCGACCTGTTCTAAACCCATGTTGCCCTGGGTTGTGTAACTGATGGGTTTCTAGATGGGTGGTGATCTTGCTTCTTAGGACCCTTTCAAAGATTTTTATGATATGGGATGTTAGTGCTATTGGTCTGTAGTTCTTTGCTGTTGCTTTACTGCCCCCTTTGTGGAGTGGGGCTATGTCTGTTGTTTTCAGTAACTGAGGGACGACCCCCGTGTCCATGCTCCCTCTCCATAGGATGGAAAAGGCTCGTGATAGGGGCTTCTTGCAGTTCTTGATGAACACAGAGTTCCATGAGTCTGGCCCTGGGGTAGAGTGCATGGGCATGTCATTTATCGCCTGTTCGAAGTCATTTGGCGTCAGGATAACATCGGATAGGCTTGTGTTAATCAAATTTTGTGGCTCTCTCAAAAAAAATTCATTTTGATCTTCGACTCTCAGTCTGGTTAGCGGCTTGCTAAAAACTGAGTCATATTGGGACTTGAGTAGCTCACTCATTTCCTTGCTGTCATCCAGATCCGGCATGGCCGTAATGGAACGGCTGAGCTGGGTGGCCCTTAAGCCCACCTAAACAAAAAGCGTTCTCCCCGAACATAAACACATTTCTCTCCCCGAGTTGGCGTGGATGGTAGGCATTTATTTATAGATTTACCCTTCAGGGAAGGAGTAGGTAGTTTTACTGTTAGTATATTAATATTAGGTTTACTAAGGCAACTGTAGATAATAATAATGTAGACCTAAGACCTTAACATAGGTAGTAATAGGCCGATAATGTAGGCAAACACTAGGTTAAGTTAGCTAGGGAGAACTGGCAGCCCTAGCTTGAATGACGAGGCGCGGGTCTCAAAGACACAATAGCATCGTTCTTAAGACAGACACCAACTGGACAAGACATGCCGTGATCAGCAGACGGCGCCCCCCACGTGTCTTCACATTCGAGACCTGGGGAAATCTGGTAGAGGCACCTTGATGTACCATAGATGACCTCCTTCGTCAGGCCCATACAGTAAGACAAGACCTCCACTTTATCTCGTAGATTTCTGGCCAGTGTCTGGGAAGATTGTGAGTGAGTTGATCTGTAGGCCCTTTGTGCAGCTGGCAGAGCATGCCCAGTAAGTACCAGCGTCTCTCGTCAGTCTGGAAGCTAGTGTCCGTGTCCTCATAGTTATACTAGGGGATACACACCCTCTTGGATATAGGAATTTCTGAGGTGCAGGCAGGTCACTAATAACGATTGAATATTGCAGGAATTAAGGCTCCCGGTTGCACGTGGTTTCTGAGGGGAAGTCCAAAGGGGCTAAGGCTAAGCTTAGGGAAGTTGAAGATCAGGATATATGCTGCAACACCAAGTAAGTTAGTCCTTTATACGTGCATGCAGGCGAGTTTCTTGCAACATCAATCATTTGTGAAAATCTGTCCTATAAGCCACTTGTGAGGCTGAGGTACCCACCTCAGAGCTCGGTGTCAACAGAGTTTGCCAGGGTAGGCGACTCACTTGGAGGCAGTCCACACAAATTTTCACAGTATATATATATATATATATATATATATATATATATATATATATATATATATATATATATATATATATATATATATATATATATATATATATAATATATTATAGTTCAATCAGTATCATTTTTGAATTGACTAGATGAATGAACTATTATAAAGGAGACTCCAGCCCAATTATGACTAATTTTTTTTAGTGGTAAACCGGGAGGTAGAGCTCGGTACAGCTCATGTCATGGTGGCCCTTATTAACAGCCTTCGTCGAGTATGGACGTCTCGCTTTAATAATAATAATAATAATAATAATAATAATAATAATAATAATAAAAATAATAATAATATCTTTTTTTACTACAAGTACAAGTACAAGGTATACAGGTCTAGCTGACATCAATGACATACTACTATATAGAAAGTCCCTTTTTATGCTCGGCATTTCGGGCAAATTAGTTAAGTTTTGTCCCAGGATGCGACCCACACCAGTCGATTAACACCCAGATACACATTTTAAACTGATGTGTGAACAGGGACAGGAGGTGTCTTATGGAAACACGTCCCTAATGTTTTCCAGCCGTACCGGAGGAGATTCGAACTCCGGACCTCAGTGTGTGAGCTAGCGATCGGGCTACGGGACGCTTGTCTTCATCTAGTTTGCTCGCCGGGCACATTACAGGAGAGACACTTGTCATCGGCTTAATTTTAACGAGCTCTATTTTTGCACCCTAGGGATAATTCTTTAACGGTTTTGTTGGGAAGCCGGTTATTGAACTCGGGTTGGAATCTGGCTCTGCTGGGGCTTGGCAAAGTGGTCCACCTGATCTAATTGGGAAATTCTAGTTCCTGGTAAAAAAATTAAATGTTGGGGTGGTAGGGGAAGTGGAATATTCAAATGGTTTCAGGAAGAAATCCAAATATTCTTCCTTAAGGCCATAGTGCAATTACTAGTGAGAGACTGGTGCTATTTTTAATTTGTATTTTTATATTATTAAATTAAACCTATTGTACTATAGCTCATTCTAGCTCAAAACATAGACTCCACAAAAGTCATTATTAGACCTTAGTGCAATTACAAATGAGAGTCTTGTTCTATTTTTAATTTGTATTTTTATATTACTAGTTTATACCTAGTTGTACTTTAGTTCATTCCAGCACAACACATAGACAACATCAACTTCATTATGTGTAGAAGTGACTATACTCTACATGACCAAAATACTCTAGCTATATACTTGTCCAAACTTCCTACCAATACAGATATCAGTACTAGAACTCAACACACAACTCAGGATATAAATAACCATAATTTAAACCTAGAAGATGATTGATCACGTTGACCCTGATCTAAACCTCCATAATCTGACACCCAATCAAAACCTATTGGAAAGTAACTGCCTTTATTACACAACATCACAAGCCAGCACTATCCTAAACAATGCTAAAAGTCTATCAGTACTTAACTACAACATCAGGTCCTTAAGCAAACACTATGATGACCTCCTAGCACTCCTTGAATCACTAAAGACACCCTTCTACTGCATTATTCTTACTGAGACCTGGCTTAAGCAGGACACAATAGATATCTACCCTCTACCAGGATACACAACAATTCACAACTGCAGACCAAACCAAGTTGGGGGTGGTATTGCAATCTATTACTCTAACCAATTATCTTGTATTAGCACCACTTGCTTTAGTGATGAATATGGGGAATACATTTTTGCTAATTTTACTGTAAAAACCCTTAAGACGCCTATAACAATCGGTGCCATTTACCGGATACCTCACACAAACATCCCAAATTTCAGTGAGAAATTAAAGTCACTAATAACAAACAGACAAATGAATAAGCACCACCTTCTCTTAGCTGGAGACTTCAACATCAACCTTGGCTTACTAGATGATCAGCCTATAACTGATTTCATCAACAATATGAACAACACACTTCTCATACCAACAATAACTAAACCAACCAGGCTCACTGAGACAAGTGCAACCATAATAGACCACATATGGACCAATATACTAGCCCCCCTTAAATCAGGGATAATCACAGATAGCACTACAGACCACTACCCTACCTTCCTCCTGACAAACATTAGTAAACCACCACTTGAATACAACAAAGTCTCATTTAGACTCCATGACGAGGCCTCAGTAAGGAAGTTCACAGCTGACCTAGAGACTGTTGACTGGCCTACAGAATTCTCCAAGGCCAATGGTATTGATGACTGGACAGACATTTTTCTTAACAAATTACTTAGACTATACAACAAACATTGTCCTATAAAAACAAAACAGATCACAAACAAACGGCTTGGTTGCCCATGGCTAACCAGCACCATTCTGAAATCCATTGACAAGAAACACTAATATGAAAAGCAATATAGACAAGGCTTAATACACAAAGATATTCTTATACACTATTCATCAGCTCTCACCAAAGTAATAAAGAAAGCCAAACAACTATACTACTCCAGTAGATTCACAGACACTAGAGGAGATATAAAAAAGACCTGGAAAACACTCTCTCAGATTCTAGGGACCCACAAACTGAGAAAAACCAAGAATATTGTCCTAACTAAACCTAATGAAGTACCACTACATCCCACTAACACAGCTAACAAGATAAACGACTTCTTCTCAACCATAGGATCTAATCTCGCCAGTAAAATCCCACATACCAATGCCCATGCCGGGGACTACCTAGATGGGAATTTCCCTAATTCCTTCTATCTTGCACCAACTGAGCCCACGGAAGTCACCGAGATTATAAAGTCACTTAAAAATAACTCAGGGAATCTGTCTCATGTCCCACCATTACTGTACAAGCGAGCGGCCCATGTCCTTTCGCATGCTATTTCATTACTCTTTAACAAGTCACTAGAGACTAGCACCTTCCCGAAACTACTCACGATGGCAAGGGTTACACCAATACATAAAGGTGGTGACCCTACAGACTTAAACAACTATAGGCCAATATCTAACTTACCATTGCTATCCAAAATCTTTGAGAAACTCGTGCACAGGAGACTGTATTCATTTATAACGGCTCAAAACATACTCAACCCCTGCCAATTTGGATTCAGGAAAAATAAAAGCACTAATGATGCAATCATAAAAATGCTAGATCTGCTTTACACAGCATTGGAAAATAAGGAATATCCACTAGGAATTTTTATTGACCTAAGAAAAGCTTTTGACACAGTAGACCACGACATCCTACTCCACAAACTTGATCATTACGGTATAAGAGGCCATGCGTTTGCTTATTTCAAATCTTACATTACTAATAGGTATCAGTATGTCACCATTAAAGACACAGCATCAGGAACACGACCACTTGATACTGGAGTTCCGCAGGGAAGTGTCCTTTGTCCCCTGCTCTTCCTCATTTACATCAATGACCTTCCAAACGTATCCCAACACCTGAAGCCCATTCTCTTTGCTGACGACACGACTTATGTCATCTCTCACCCTAATCTTGCCACCCTCAACACCACTGTGAATGAGGAGCTGATCCAAATATCGACTTGGATGACAGCCAATAAACTTACGCTTAACACTGACAAAACCTACTATATTATGTTTGGTAGCAGAGCAGGAGATGCACAAATTAACATTAAGATTGACAACACTCTAATTACCAGAAATAATGGGGGCAAATTCCTAGGCTTATACCTTGACAACAACCTGAATTTCAGCACCCATATCCAGCATATAACCAAAAAAGTATCCAAAACGGTTGGGATCCTCTCCAAGATACGATACTACGTGGCGCAAAATGCCCTTCTCACACTATACCACTCACTTATTTATCCATACCTCACCTATGCTATTTGTGCTTGGGGATCAACTGCAGCAACACACCTAAAGCCAATAATAACCCAACAAAAAGCTGCAGTAAGAATAATCACTAAATCCCATCCCTGGCAACACACCCCCCCAGTCTTCATAGACCTAAACTTACTCCCTGTTCAGTACATCCACACTTACTACTGTGCAATCTACATTTACAGGGCCTTAAACTCTAATATCAACCTTGACCTAAAACGCTTTCTTGATAGTTGTGACAGAACCCACAGGCATAACACCAGACACAAACATCTCTACGATATTCCCCGTGTCCGACTAAACCTTTACAAAAATTCAATGTATGTCAAAGGCCCTAAAATCTGGAATACCCTACCTGAGAACTCTAGAACTGCAGACACATTCATCACCTTCAAAACTACCATTAGAAAACATCTTATCTCCCTGATACACCCTGTCAACTAACTACACGAATACCACCTGGTGGTTCACACTTACACTCACTGACTCATTTGACCATAAACAGAAATATTAATCTCAATCTTAAAATAATGAATCCTGTGATACTCCAATACTGAAACTATGTACTGTGCCAAAACAAAAGCATTTACATTGCTAAACTCACAAACTAGTATTTAGTCACTTAGCCATAATACCAACTTACCTCATAATTTGTAATATTTTACAATTAAGAATAAAACTAAGTCTGCCCGAAGTGCCTAGCCATGCTAAGCGTTCTAGTGGTACACTCTGTAATCACTATTTTACTACATGTAAACCACACAATAACCAAATTTCTGTAAACTCAGCATTGTAATCCTTATAGAGAATAAACTTTGAATTTGAATTCTAGCCACTTCTCCGAGGCTATGGGTCCCACAATTTGCACCAGAGGTGGACTCCATCTTTACAAAAGAACTCTTGTTCCCTTTTCTTCCATCACCGTACATCGGGAAGCCGGTCTCGATACTGCGTAAGCTGTCAATGGCCCTGATAAACCCAACAAGAACAAGAAGAAATCTTCGCTCATAGAGTGTTCATCATATTAATAGTAGCAGGTAATCACTTGACAGCATTAAAGTGTAATATATGTAAACATAAAGAGACTGCTTGTTTGTGTGTATGTATATAGGAATATAAACAAAAAAATATAAAAAAAAATACCAATGAAAAGTGTTTTCGTGTCACAGCAAATAGACGCCGCCACCATGACGCTGCTAGACTCGTTCCAAGAAATGTCAGCTACTCATCCCTTCCTCTGTTTATACTTAATAACTTTCCACTTTCCATATTTCCCTGTCGCTGTATTACCTCTATGGTTTAACTACTTAAATGATTATAATTAAGTGGCTCGTGACTTTGGTTGCGCCTTCAGCTCGCACACTGAGGGTCCAGGAGCTATCCCCGGCACGGGTGAAACGTTGGGTATAAGTGACGCTGGTGCGGGGCTCTTGATTTAGGGAATTGGATTTGTGCTCCGGTTCCCTGAATTGAGCCTGAATGCCTTCCATCCCCCCCCCCCCACGTGCGTTGTGTAATCTTAGGGGTTTAGCGCGCCCCATGATTATAATAATAATAATAATCACCTAGCAGTCAGTAGGTACCTGGGTGGTGCGCATCCTGGGAGAAAAGTTTAATTTAGGCTGCCCAAAATGTTCTACATATTCAGGGGCTTTATAATGTATCTTATGTAATGCCATCTTGGTCTGTATCAGTTGAATCATGTACTTTATAGAAATGATGATGATATGATTATGATGTGATTATGATAAGATTATGATATTATATGATTATGGTATAATATGATATATGATTATATTATATTATCCTGTCTACCATCTTACTAGCATATTATAACCAAGTCATTGCCATTTTTATTTTTATCATTTTTTTTTATTATTTTTCTTTTGCTACCTTAACTTGTGTATTTTATCCTGTCAATTTAAATCTAGTTATACTCTAATTCTTGTAAACAACTTATATAAGACCTTAGTGCAATTACAATTGAGAGTCTTGTGCCTTTTTTATATTATTAGATTAAACACAGTTGTACTATAGTCAATACCAAATTCATTATATTAGACCATAGTGCAATTACTAGTGAGAGACTGGTGCTATTTTTAATTTGTATTTTTATATTATTAGATTAAATCTAGTTGTACTATAGCTCATTCTAGCTCAAAACATAGACTCCACAAAAGTCATTATATTAGACCTTAGTGCAATTACAAGTGAGAGTCTTGTTCTATTTTAAATTTGTATTTTTATATTACTAGTTTATACCTAGTTGTACTTTAGTTCATTCCAGCACAACACATAGACAACATCAACTTCATTATGTGTAGTAGTGACTATACTCTATATGACCAAAATACTCTAGCTATATACTGTACTTATCCAAACTTCCCACCACTACAGATATCAGTACTAGAACTCAACACACAACTCAGGATATAAATAACCATAATTTAAACCTAGAAGATGATTGATCACATTGACCCTGATCTAAACCTCCATAATCTGACACCCAATCAAAACCTATTGGAAAGTAACTGCATTTATTACACAGCAACACAAGCCAGCACTATCCTAAACAATGCTAAAAGTCTATCAATACTTAACTACAACATCAGGTCCTTAAGCAAACACTATGATGACCTCCTGGCACTCCTTGAATCACTAAAGACACCCTTCTCCTGCATTATTCTTACTGAGACCTGGCTTAAGCAGGACACAATAGCTATCTACCCTCTACAAGGATACACAGCAATTCACAACTGCAGACCAAACCAAGTTGGGGGTGGTATTGCAATCTATTACTCTAACCAATTATCTTGTATTAGCACCACTTGCTTTAGTGATGAATATGGGGAATACATTTTTGCTAATTTTACTGTAAAAAACCTTAAGACACTTATAACAATTGGTGCCATTTACCGGATACCTCACACAAACATCCCAAATTTCAGTGAGAAATTAAAGTCACTAATAACAAACAGACAAATGAATAAGCACCACCTTCTCTTAGCTGGAGACTTTAACATCAACCTTGGCTTACTAGATGATCAGCCTGTAACTGATTTCATCAACAATATGAACAACACACTTCTCATACCAACAATCACTAAACCAACCAGGCTCACTGAGACAAGTGCAACCATAATAGACCACATATGGACCAATATACTAGCCCCCCTTAAATCAGGGATAATCACAGATAGCACTACAGACCACTACCCTACCTTCCTCCTGACAAACATTAGTAAACCACCACTTGAATCCAACAAAGTCTCATTTAGACTCCATGACGAGGCCTCAATAAGGAAGTTCACAGCTGACCTAGAGATTGTTGACTGGCCTCCAGAATTCTCCAAGGCCAATGGTATTGATGACTGAACAGACATTTTTCTTAGCAAATTACTTAGAGTATACAACAAACATTGTCCTATAAAAACGAAACAGATCACAAACAAACGGCTTGGTTACCCATGGCTAACCAGTACCATTCTGAAATCCATTGACAAGAAACACCAATATGAAAAGCAATATAGACAGGGCTTAATACACAAAGATATTCTTAAACACTATTCATCAGTTCTCACCAAAGTAATAAAGAAAGCCAAACAACTATACTACTGCATTAGATTCACAGACACTATAGGAGATATAAAAAAGACCTGGAAAACACTCTCTCAGATTCTAGGGACCCACAAACTGAAAAAAACCAAGAATATTGTCCTAATTAAACCTAATAAAACACCACTACATCCCACTGACACAGCTAACAAGATAAACGACTTCTCAACCATAGGATCTAATCTCGCCAATAAAATCCCACATACCAATGCCCATGCCGGGGTCTACCTAGATGGGAATTTTCCAAATTCCTTCTATCTTGCACCAACTGAGCCCTCAGAAGTCACCGAGATTATAAAGTCACTTAAAAACAACTCAGGGAATCTGTCTAATGTCCCACCATTACTGTACAAGCGAGCGGCCCATATCCTTTCGCATGCTATTTCATTACTTTTTAACAAGTCACTAGAAACTAGCACCTTCCCGAAACTACTCAAGATGGCAAGGGTTACACCAATACATAAAGGTGGTGACCCTACAGACTTAAACAACTATAGGCCAATATCAAACTTACCATTGCTATCCAAAATCTTTGAGAAACTCGTTCACAGGAGACTATATTCATTTATAACAACACAAAACATACTCAACCCCTGCCAATTTGGATTCAGGAAAAATAAAAGCACTAATGATGCAATCATAAAAATGCTAGATCTGCTTTACACAGCATTGGAAAATAAGGAATATCCACTAGGAATTTTTATTGACCTTAGAAAAGCTTTTGACACAGTAGACCACGGCATCCTACTCCACAAACTTGACCATTACGGTATAAGAGGCCATGCGCTTGCTTATTTCAAATCTTACCTTACTAATAGGTATCAGTATGTCACCATTAAAGACACAGCATCAACAACACGGCCACTTGATACTGGAGTTCCGCAGGGAAGTGTCCTTCATCCCCTGCTCTTCCTCATATACATCAATGATCTTCCAAACGTATCCCAACACCTGAAACCCATTCTCTTTGCTGACGACATGACTTATGTCATCTCTCACTCTAATCTTGCCACCCTCAACACCATTGTTAACGAGGAGCTGATCAAAATATCGACTTGGATGACAGCCAATAAACTTACACTTAACACTGACAAAACCTACTATATTATGTTTGGTAGCAGAGCAGGAGATGCACAAATTAACATTAAGATCGACAACACTCTAATTACCAGACATAATGAGGGCAAATTCCTAGGCCTATACCTTGACAACAACCTGAATTTCAGCACCCATATCCAACACATAACCAAAAAAGTATCCAAAACGGTTGGGATCCTCTCCAAGATACGATACTACGTGCCGCAAAATGCCCTTCTCACACTATACCACTCACTTATTTATCCATACCTCACCTATGCTATTTGTGCTTGGGGATCAACTGCAGCAACACACCTAAAGCCAATAATAACCCAACAAAAAGCTGCAGTAAGAATAATCACTAAATCCCATCCCTGGCAACACCCCCCCCCCCCACTCTTCATAGATCTAAACTTACTCCCTGTTCAGTACATCCACACTTACTACTGTGCAATCTACATCTACCGGACCTTAAACTCCAATATGAACCTTGACCTAAAATGCTTTCTTGATAGTTGTGACAGAACCCACAGGCATACCACCAAACACAAACATCTCTATGACATTCCCCATGTCCGACTAAACTTTTACAAAAATTCAATGTATGTCAAAGGCCCTAAAATCTGGAACACCCTACCAGAGAACTCTAGAACTGCAGACACATTCATCACCTTCAAAACTACCATTAGAAAACATCTTATCTCCCTGATACACCCCATCAACTAACTACACGAATACCACCTGGTGGTTCACACTTACACTCACTCACCCATTTGACCATAAACAGAAATATTAATCTCAATCTTAAAATAATGAATCCTGTGATACTTCAATACTGAAACTATGTACTGTGCCAAAACAAAAGCATTCACATTGCTAAACTCACAAACTAGTATTTAGTCACTTAGCCATAATACCAACTTACCTCATAATTTGTAATATTTTAAAATAAAGAATTAAACTAAGTCTGCCCGAAATGCCTAGCCATGCTAGGTGTTCTAGTGGTACACTCTGTAATCATTATTTAACTACATGTAAACCACACAACAACCAAATTCTGTAAATTCAACATTGTAATCTTTATAGAGAATAAACTTTGAATTTGAATTTGAATTATGATATATATGATATGATTATGATATATTTGATATGATTATGATATATATAATATGATATATATGATATGATTATGATATATTTGATATGATTATGATATATATAATATGATATATATGATATGATTATGATATATGATTATGATATGATTATATATGATGTATTTTTATTATTATTATATTCCTTGACAGATTTCATCAGTAAAACATAGTTTAACTTCTACAATAATGAGTGGGTTTTACAGTAGAGATAGTATTATATGGTGCAAATGATAACAACCAAACCTAACAAACCTAAAATAATCTTAAGTAAATTGACATTACTCAGCCCAATGTCTTTATTTATGTCTGCTGTGTCTTTGTTGTGATTAGCCAAGACACAATACTAAACAGTGATTGGCTCTGACATGTTGCTGTCGGCAAAACAGTATTTTTTTCGGTATTGTATCCCAAAATAACAATGTGTGTAATAAATTACTTTATTCCATGGTGTAGATAGCTTGTACAGCTTGTAAAACATGAAATGTGTGACTAACATTGAGAACCGCCCTTTACTTTCAACCATAACTACTTAATTATATACATAATATATATATGGTATATATACTTACAACAGAAGCAAGTACAACTGTTAAACTCTTTTGAGTTATCCTAGATTAAATTCAGCATAATTTACTGGCTATAGTTCCTGACTGATACTGCTGAAACTGGAGCATTAGTTTACATTTTAGAACTCAAACTTCTCACCAGCCTTAACAGGACACATGACCATAACAGAAGACACAGATCTCTTTTTGATGTACCCTGTGTCCATATCACACTGTGTAAAAACTCTATGCACATAAAGGGCCCCAAAATTTGGAATTCATTACCAGAAAATACTAAAGTAACCCAGTCTGAAAATCAATTTAAGACTCTTCTCAAAAGCCACTTAATCACCCTAGACTAAATGCTCAATACTCAATATTCCCATAATATAATTTCAATATTTACTTTTGAACCTATTGTCCATTATCGACAGTAATATAATTGAATCATGTTTCACGAAAATCATTTTTGAAAATATGAATCGGGCATCGTAAGGGGGAGGGGAGGTGGGGGGGCACCCTGGGTGACAACATTTAGGGGGTGACACCATAGAGCCTCTAAAGAAGGTAACACTAATGACCAAAACCATGCTGCAGCAACCTAAGAGAAAAATCCTTCGTTTCTGTATAGCCTATTATAGGATTACGGAACACAAATAGGCCTATATAGGGAAAATCATTGATTTTGATGATGTGATAAATGATTTTGCAGGATTGAAGGCAAGGAAATGAAATATCAGATTCTTTGAGATGTTACCTGTACTCAAGGTTAAATCAGAACTAGTGTTTTTCTTTATTTTTCAAGTTTTTTTTTTTTTTCATTGTTGAAGATGAATAAATGTAGGATCTGTTGCTTGTACTCAAAGTGGTATTTGAGTTTGTGTTTCTTCAATATTACTACGATTATTTATTTTATCATTAATACAGTTCGGTTTATAGCCTTTAAACATTCTCATTGCTAAACATTAGTCACTGGTCATGCAGCAGTGATGTAACTGGAGTTTACTACCCCTATCCCCCCGCCCTTGGATTTCATGGGGGGTGACACCAAAGATTCTGCCCCGGGTAACACCAACCCTAGCAATGCCACTGATATGAATATGTCCTTTGGTTTATATAAATTAGATTCACTTATAATTAATAGAACTACTGTACAACTATGATAAATTTCTTTAGTGTTAAGTAGTCAGTAAGCCAATAAATTAAGTCAGCCCATAATGCCTAGGCATAATAGAGGCTCTCTTTGCATTGCAACCCATTATTGTAAATACATAGTCTCAGTGTACTATTTGCAAAGAAATAAATAAATTTGAATTTGAACTCTTAAAAATATCTACTTAGGTCACAACTAACAAACAGTACTGACAAGGTTTTCTGTGTAATGTTTGGATATGAAGCAAAGAATTTTCTTTTTAACATAAAGATAATACACCAGTTAATAGGCAGGATGAGGGTAAATTCTTGGGATTTCATCTAGACACCCAGCTAAAATTCAACACATACGTCCAGAACATTGCAAATAAAATTTACAAAACAGTGGGCTTTCTCTCAAAAATATGCATATATGTGCCCAAAACTTCCCTGCACAATTACATCTGCTGATGCATACTACACTAGTGGTGTAGCCACCTTCTCTTCTGTTATGCATGGTAATAATTGTGGAGTGGTGCTAAATCCACAAGGATCATATGGTGTAAACCTATATTGTATAATGTAGCAAAACAGAATACAGTACTGCATATCTTTGAATAAGAGGAGAAATCTGTGGGCACTGATACATTAACTCATTAATGTGTACTGTGTCTGTCTTAATCCATTTGTTGACCAGTGCTTATGCTTGCATTGTTTCAGCTGTGGTGAGTGGAAGAGATGGAGGAGGGAGGGAAAGAGGAAGAGGAAAAATGTAGAAACTGATAGGCATATCATTTTACATACAGAAGGCTTGGCCACCAATGTCACAAAGTCATTTGTGATCTTACTAGCCTCATCAGTCATAACCTAACCACACTGATATTAAGGCTGGGGCTCTACAGTGTCTTATATATGCAGCATGTGATAAATACTACAAACAGTAATTGAAATGTTACTCAACTTCACCACATAAATTCTAGAACACAAGTACATGTATGCATGAAAATTCCACAGGTCCCTAAGTGCTTGCATCATCCATTAAAACAGGCATGCACACATGGCATTAATGGGGCCCCTCATCAGTTAAGAACATAGCATAAGTGTAACATTACAAGAAAAGTAATTGGTTGTATCTAGTCCATTGAAAATATATCCTGCCAAGCTATGGGAGTGGGCTTAAGCTTTTTGGCTCCTGTGGGCTCATTATTTTAATTTTGTAGTAATATAGTAATAAGTATGGTACGTATTTGTATCAAGTACTATAACACAGAATTATAATAAATATCTTTGTGTTCATCAGGGAACTGAATCAGATCACAGGCTTATGTGTACATTTAAAAGTAGATCTTTTCTTTTATAATATTTTTTGTTTTAATGACATTAGATACTAGGTGAATTATGGGCTTGACTATTTAACTCTCAAACTGTCCAAACGTAGATCTACATTTATGTGCATAGTGCTCCGAACGTAGATCTACGTTTTTTTAATGCTTTCAAATGTAAAAAAAACGTAGATTTACATTCGGGGCACTCTGCACATGAACGTAGATCTACATTTGGACAGTTTAAGGTTAAATTGCATTTTATGTAACTGAAAACATTTTAACTTTTACTGAGGTTTGAAACCTTTAATATTAAGCTAGAATCTTGATAGTATCAGATATTCATTTAAGTGTCAGTTTATACAGTATACATATATGGTATAATATATACTGTATGTGTACAATATCTAGCTCACCTCTAGAACTAAGTTATTTAATACAAAATATATAATTATACTGTATAATGATTTGTTCTTTCCAGGTGCAGTTATTAAATGAATCAAAGATGATGTACTGCCCACCTAATGTCACATTCATTGACATCTGGGTCAACCATGGGATATCCCACTGCTTTTTGGATACCATCACTGCAGCAGTTTATGCATTATTCCTAGTTTTATTTGGATCAGGACAATGGATTATGTACCACAAGTATGCCACTGTGACTGACCAGTATTTAAGGCAAAAATCTGTACTCTTTGGTATCCAGGTGGCACTTACAATCTTGATGATGATTATCGCATGTGCAAGATTAGCACTGCAAGCAACAGTCATTGGTGAGGAAATATGAAGTTCTGTTAAAATTTTTCTTGCACTTTAGTGCAAGACTATTCGTATATTTTTTCTTTTAAGCTTTGGAACAGCAGGAATTATCCCCCTAAATTGATTGAATAATACTCACTTGATTGAATAATATTCACTTGATAAAAAAAAGTAAGTGTTCACTCATAATGATTAAAGTTTTATTTAGATATTGTTCATGTTTACATGTATTACAGTAGGAGAATGCACAACATTTTTATAGCTGTTTTATAGCTGGAATTTTAATCTTAATTGGTGCTGTGTAGTTTTGTCACAAAAAAATAAAAACATTTTGAAGACTGAAGTTCACTATTGTAATTATTTTTCTAATAGGTTTAATAGAAGTTTAGGCATTGTCCACAGTTGCTCATCATACATAATGGAACCCTGGTTTTCGTCTGGTTCGGTTATTGTACAATTCAGTTTTCGACCACTTTTTCCGGCAAAATTTTCCCCGTTTTCGTACATCCACTTGGAAATCATCCATACCAGACACATCCGCCTGCCCGCAGGACACGGCTGCCCATATGTTCGTGACTCAGTCTGCCTTTGTTACTCGTTCACTACGAGTGTCCCTCTAGTCTTAATGCCATAGTAATAATAATCACTCTTGGGCACATTAAATGTCTTATTTTACGTTAATATAGACATTTTCATTAATCCATCTATGATATTTTCTTCAAAATTATATAAGAAACATGTTACATATAATATAAACATGCAGTGTTTATATGCTATGGAGGGGTGGTAGTCGGGCGGAGGGAAAACATTACGTTTTCTCTGGTCCAGCACCAGAGAAAACATGTATGAATCTGCATTGGCCCAGTCACCCCCTTACTACATAACACTTTTGTTTACAACTCTCAGCATGAATTATTCATTACTTCTGCCTTTGTTTATGATGGCATCTAAAGGTAGTTGTTAGTAACAATTAAACTCAGTGAACATGGTATATCGATGGTAATAGTATAGCTCTGGGCTGCATTAAATATCATGCAGCTATGTAGGTAGGTGTAGGTATGTAGCCCAGGCAGACTACATACCTACATCTACCGGCTACCTACACCTGACTGTGTATGTATTTTACTTTTTATTGTGTTTTTTAATACCTAGTTCTTTTACTAACTTAATATAAGTTAGTGTAAACTTGACAACCCTATGCCTGTTGTGGAATCTATTTGTGGCTTTGGGGAAGTCCATGGGGTTGGATGTGAGTGGCCAGGATGTGGAAGAGTTGGTGGACGACCACAGGAAAGAGCTGGAATGGATTAATTGGATTTACATTATTTCTTAAGGGAAATATTACTTCAGTTTTCATACAAATTGGTTTTCGGCTGGCCTTCTGGAGCGGATTAAAAACGAAAACCAGGGTTCCACTGTACAGCCTCTCCTCACTTAACGACGGAGCTCCGTTCCTAAGACCACATCAGTAAACTAATTTGTCGCTAAGTGAGGAGTATACTATAATGGTAGTGGATTTGTGTCAACCATCTTTGACATTGTTTTAATGTCACCTTTGCACCTCTAGTCTGTTTATTTCAATATACAGTAGTGTACTGTATATTTAAATAAACAATAGAGGAAATCAGCTCTAGTATACATTATTTAGGTATAAATACTGGTCAGAGAGCCCATCGTAAGTCTGAGGTGTCGGTAAACGAGTATACGTCGCTAAGTGAGGAGAGGCTGTATTATAATACGTCTTATTATTAGTTTTGTTAGATATATTTTACCAGGTACAAGACATTTTAGGGTACTATATTAATGTATAATCCAGAAAACTTATACAGTGGAACCTTGGTTTTCATAGGATTTGGTTTCTGACGACTTTTTTCGTCGAAAATTTGTCCCAGTTTTCGTACATTCCCTCGTTTTTCTTAGAGTTGAAAATGGTACCTTCTTCAGTGATTAAGGACATGTGTGCAAAGTGGAGTGAGTTGCAAAGTTTTGTCAAATATCACCCTAACAAAGCTGTTGCAAGCTGTGTCTGCAAGATGTTCATTGACAATGCCTTGTCCCATTTTAGGCAAATCTTAGAGAGACACCAGAAACAGACCTCTCTGGACAGATTTTTTGTGTGACAAGGGTACAGTGACTCTCAAGCTGGTGCTAGTGCCAGTAAAAGACAAAGAAGGGAAGTAACCCCAGATAGGTATCAGGGGACCAAGACTGTTCAACTGCCTCCCAACATACATAAGGGGAATTACCAATAGACCTCTGGCTGTCTTCAAGCAGGCACTGGACAGGCACCTAAAGTCAGTACCTGACCAGCCGGGCTGTGGTTTATATGTTGGATTGCATGTGGCCAGCAATAACAGCCTGGTTGCTCAGGCCCTGATCCACCATGAGGCCTGGTCACAGACTGGGCAGTGGGGGCGTTGACCCTCAGAACTCTCTCCAGGTATAGGGCCTTGATACCTGAAGTCCTTATGGAAAGGGATTCCCCTTCCAAACAATAACCTCTCCTCCTCCCTCTCCCCTCCTTGACGTCTTCCATATACCAACGAAAGTCTTCAATAAAGTTAAATTTTATGGGTTATGCCCGACATTTTTTTATTTGAGTATATTCCAGTTACGAGGTTTCACTTAATATTATATAGCGGACTTCTTCACTAGTAGTTACAGTAAAGATTTCTGACTATATTATTATCTGACCTCATGTATTATGATACTACTAGGATATTGCTCTTTAATTTTAATATATACATGTTTGTCGGTTTAGTGCCTCCTCGCCTAACGAACGCATCGCATAACGTTAAATTCGCCTAACGATACATTTTAATGCTAACATTTTGCCTCGGCTAATGCTAAAAAACTCGCCTAATGATATTCGTTCTCTGGTATCAATTAATATCGTTAGGTGAGGGTCCACTGTATTGGAATCTGGGTTTGCCCATAATGGTGCAATTGTCTTGATGCACCAGGTAAATGACCGGACGCTAATTTAGCTGCCGGCTCACTTCTCCTGACCGACCTCATGTGGGGGTACATGGTCCCTCTGTCAGGGAGTAGGTTCGTACACTCTCTGCTAAGTAGGTTCAGGCCCTCAGCCACTAACACAATTCCTCCAGGTGCTCTAGAATATTACTTAGTCTCTTGCATGGGATAATATAGAATACATGCATCTCTTAGCAGATAACTGTTTGGTTTATGATTTGGAATAATCCAAGAAGTCTCTCTTGATTGTTATGAGTTGTCAGTAAGGTATTGGTTATTTAATACGCCTTAACGATTGTCTAACTTTACCATTGGGAGCTATGCTTTCCTGGTAATGGTCTTAATTAAGATCAGAGTTCATAAATTTATGAGTATTTATTCTGAGTTTAATATTATTAAAAATAAGAATTTTGTTATGGAATTTGAGTCATCCTCACAAGTAAGAAGGTTAACAAATGAAATTTTCATTGAGTAAGCTCTGCTACATTGGTGCTCAGTACCCTTGTTGTGTATGAAATTTTACCCCTAGACAAAGTCAGTATTCAGACTGATTCCCCAAAAAGAATCAGTGGCCTAAAGTTAAGCTCTCCATACGCAACAGTAAAAGTGATGTTAAATGTTCATTTATACATTTCATTAGTCATTTATATTTATTTCTCATTGTTTTCTTTATGTAAAACTATAGTTAATCTTTAAAAAAATTTATTTTTTGTTAATTTTGGGTGTCTGGAACGGATTAATTGGATTTACATTATTTCTTATGGGAAACATTCCTTCAGTTTTCGTACGATTCGGTTTTCGTCAGACTTTTTAGAATGGATTAATCATGAAAACTGAGATTCCACTGTATTACAAAAATACACTGGATGTAAAATCAAGTAGTATACATACTTGTACAGTAGCGTATGGCATATTTATCCCAGTCAAACTTTGGGATCTTCCTTCATGTCAGAGAATAATGAAGTTTTATTATTCTCTAGTGAGGAGGATTCCATAAATGTACTGTACTGTAAGTTATATTTTTTTATTTCATGTCTACAGTATTTTCAGAATACTAGACCTGTAGAGTTTTGGTTTTCCAGGTAATTTATGTATGACATTTTACTGTTATATTATTTATTTTGGCATGTTTATGTACTATTAAGATCAGTGATTTTAAATTAACATGACTTTATTGGAATGACAATTTTATCAAAATAGCTTTAAAATGATAAATGATGTCTGATAAATATGACTAGTAATGCAACTTAAATCTTTTTTCTCAGGTAACCATGTTATTTATGGATATATGATTCTGTACCTTGGCTGCAACCTGGTGTGCTGGCCCCTATCACTTCGTATTGTGTTCTTGGAGCGAAACTATCTTCTGCCAACAACACCTACCAGAGGACATGGAGTTGTGTTGCTTGTGTTTTGGACATTAGTGTTTGTCAGTGAAAATCTTGCATTTCTCAATCTAAGAAATGAGGATTGGTGGTTTGACCTCACAACGTGAGTACCATACTTTTATTTTTATTTTGAATACATTTTTTTTCTGTACTGTACAGATGCTCCTTGCTTTATGATGGCTGAATTTATGATATTTTGACTTTACAATAGTGTGATAGTGATGCACATTCAGTAGTCATCTGTATAACATACCACTACATATACTGTACCTGTATCATCCTTGAGTACACAAGTCAGTGTACTATAAAACTTTTTATTTTGTGCTGTACAGTACTATACATTTATTGATAGGATAAATTTGTGTTCATTTATTTACTTTTCAATACTGGTATTTAGTTACAGTAATTATTTGCTCATTTACTTATTCAGTGACAGTAGTTATTTATTTACGTATTTACCATATTGTATTCATTTTTTTTTTTCAACAAGTCGGCCGTCTCCCACCGAGGCAGGGTGACCCAAAAAAGAAAGAAAATCCCCAAAAAGAAAATGCTTTCATTATCATTCAACACTTTCACCACACTCACACATTATCACTGTTTTTGCAGAGGTGCTCAGAATACAACAGTTTAGAAGCATATACGTATAAAGATACACAACATTTATTATTATTTTATTATCACACCGGCCGATTCCCACCAAGGCAGGGTGGCCCGAAAAAGAAAAACTTTCACCATCATTCACTCCATCACTGTCTTGCCAGAAGGGTGCTTTACACTACAGTTTTTAAACTGCAACATTAACACCCCTCCTTCAGAGTGCAGGCACTGTACTTCCCATCTCCAGGACTCAAGTCCGGCCTGCCGGTTTCCCTGAATCCCTTCATAAATGTTACTTTGCTCACACTCCAACAGCACGTCAAGTATTAAAAACCATTTGTCTCCATTCACTCCTATCAAACACGCTCACGCATGCCTGCTGGAAGTCCAAGCCCCTCGCACACAAAACCTCCTTTACCCCCTCCCTCCAACCCTTCCTAGGCCGACCCCTACCCCGCCTTCCTTCCACTACAGACTGATACACTCTTGAAGTCATTCTGTTTCGCTCCATTCTCTCTACATGTCCGAACCACCTCAACAACCCTTCCTCAGCCCTCTGGACAACAGTTTTGGTAATCCCGCACCTCCTCCTAACTTCCAAACTACGAATTCTCTGCATTATATTCACACCACACATTGCCCTCAGACATGACATCTCCACTGCCTCCAGCCTTCTCCTCGCTGCAACATTCATCACCCACGCTTCACACCCATATAAGAGCGTTGGTAAAACTATACTCTCATACATTCCCCTCTTTGCCTCCAAGGACAAAGTTCTTTGTCTCCACAGACTCCTAAGTGCACCACTCACTCTTTTTCCCTCATCAATTCTATGATTCACCTCATCTTTCATAGACCCATCCGCTGACACGTCCACTCCCAAATATCTGAATACGTTCACCTCCTCCATACTCTCTCCCTCCAATCTGATATTCAATCTTTCATCACCTAATCTTTTTGTTATCCTCATAACCTTACTCTTTCCTGTATTCACCTTTAATTTTCTTCTTTTGCACACCCTACCAAATTCATCCACCAATCTCTGCAACTTCTCTTCAGAATCTCCCAAGAGCACAGTGTCATCAGCAAAGAGTAGCTGTGACAACTCCCACTTTGTGTGTGATTCTTTATCTTTTAACTCCACGCCTCTTGCCAAGACCCTCGCATTTACTTCTCTTACAACCCCATCTATAAATATATTAAACAACCACGGTGACATCACACATCCTTGTCTAAGGCCTACTTTTACTGGGAAAAAATTTCCCTCTTTCCTACATACTCTAACTTGAGCCTCACTATCCTCGTAAAAACTCTTCACTGCTTTCAGTAACCTACCTCCTACACCATACACTTGCAACATCTGCCACATTGCCCCCCTATCCACCCTGTCATACGCCTTTTCCAAATCCATAAATGCCACAAAGACCTCTTTAGCCTTATCTAAATACTGTTCACTTATATGTTTCACTGTAAACACCTGGTCCACACACCCCCTACCTTTCCTAAAGCCTCCTTGTTCATCTGCTATCCTATTCTCCGTCTTACTCTTAATTCTTTCAATTATAACTCTACCATACACTTTACCAGGTACATTCAACAGACTTATCCCCCTATAATTTTTGCACTCTCTTTTATCCCCTTTGCCTTTATACAAAGGAACTATGCATGCTCTCTGCCAATCCCTAGGTACCTTACCCTCTTCCATACATTTATTAAATAATTGCACCAACCACTCCAAAACTATATCCCCACCTGCTTTTAACATTTCTATCTTTATCCCATCAATCCCGGCTGCCTTACCCCCTTTCATTTTACCTACTGCCTCACGAACTTCCCCCACACTCACAACTGGCTCTTCCTCACTCCTACAAGATGTTATTCCTCCTTGCCCTATACACGAAATCACAGCTTCCCTATCTTCATCAACATTTAACAATTCCTCAAAATATTCCTTCCATCTTCCCAATACCTCTAACTCTCCATTTAATAACTCTCCTCTCCTATTTTTAACTGACAAATCCATTTGTTCTCTAGGCTTTCTTAACTTGTTAATCTCACTCCAAAACTTTTTCTTATTTTCCCAAACCTCTCCTTTAAAGTGCAGGCATTGTACTTCCCATTTCCAGGACTCAAGTCCGACTATATGAAAATAACCGGTTTCCCTGAATCCCTTCACTAAATATTACCCTGCTCACACTCCAACAGATCGTCAGGTCCCAAGTATCATTTGTCTCCATTCACTCCTATCTAACATGCTAACACACGCTTGCTGGAAGTCCAAGCCCCTTGCCCACAAAACCTCCTTTACCCCCTCTCTCCAACCTTTCGAGGACGACCCCTACCCCGCCTTCCTTCCCCTATAGATTTATATGCTTTCCATGTCATTCTACTTTGATCCATTCTCTCTAAATGACCAAACCACTTCAACAACCCCTCTTCTGCCCTCTGACTAATGCTTTTATTAACTCCACACCTTCTCCTAATTTCCACACTCCGAATTTTCTGCATAATATTTACACCACACATTGCCCTTAGACAGGACATCTCCACTGCCTCCAACCGTCTCCTCGCTGCTGCATTTACCACCCAAGCTTCACATCCATATAAGAGTGTTCGTACCACTATACTTTCATACATTCCCTTCTTTGCCTCCATAGATAGCGTTTTTTGACTCCACATATACCTCAACGCACCACTCACCTTTTTTCCCTCATCAATTCTATGATTAACCTTATCCTTCATAAATCCATCCGCCGACACGTCAACTCCCAAGTATCTGAAAACATTCACTTCTTCCATACTCCTCCTCCCCAATTTGATATCCAATTTTTCTTTATCTAAATCATTTGATACCCTCATCACCTTACTCTTTTCTATGTTCACTTTCAACTTTCTACCTTTACACACATTCCCAAACTCATCCACTAACCTTTGCAATTTTTCTTTAGAATCTCCCATAAGCACAGTATCATCAGCAAAAAGTAACTGTGTCAATTCCCATTTTGAATTTGATTCCCCATAATTTAATCCCACCCCTCTCCTGAACACCCTAGCATTTACTTCTTTTACAACCCCATCTATAAATATATTAAACAACCATGGTGACATTACACATCCCTGTCTAAGACCTACTTTTACCGGGAAGTATTCTCCCTCTCTTCTACACACCCTAACCTGAGCCTCACTATCCTCATAAAAACTCTTAACAGCATTTAGTAACTTACCACCTATTCCATATACTTGCAACATCTGCCACATTGCTCCTCTATCCACTATCATATGCCTTTTCTAAATCCATAAATGCAATAAAAACTTCCCTACCTTTATCTAAATACTGTTCACATATATGCTTCAATGTAAACACTTGATCTACACATCCCCTACCCACTCTGAAGCCTCCCTGCTCATCCGCAATCCTACATTCTGTCTTACCTCTAATTCTTTCAATTATAACCCTACCGTATACTTTTCCTGGTATACTCAGTAAACTTATTCCTCAATAATTTTTACAATCTCTTTTGTCCCCTTTCCCTTTATATAAAGGGATTATACATGCTCTCTGCCAATCCCTAGGTACCTTCCCCTCTTTCATACATTTATTAAACAAAAGTACCAACCACTCCAACACTATATCCCCCCCTGCTTTTAACATTTCTGTCATGATCTCATCAGTTCCAGCTGCTTTACCCCCTTTCATTCTACGTAATGCCTCACGTACCTCCACCACACTTACATTCTGCTCTTCTTCACTCCTAAAAGATGGTATACTTCCCTGGCCAATGCATGAAATTACCGCCTCCCTTTCTTCCTCAACATTTAAAAGTTCCTCAAAATATTCTCGCCATCTACCTAATACCTCCCTCTCCCCATCTACTAACTCCCCTACTCTGTTTTTAACTGACAAATCCATACTTTCCCTAGGCTTTCTTAACTTGTTTAACTCACTCCAAAATTTTTTCTTATTTTCATTTTTGATTTACTATATTTTTAACTTATGATAGGTTCGTTGGAATGTAACCCCATCGTAAGTCAAGGAGCACCCATACTTAGTTGGATAGAAACATTAAAATTTTTTGGTGGCTGTCACATAGAACTACACGTACATTCTGTGTCATGAGCTTGGCTGTCTCACATGAATTGTGAGTGGTAAATTTTGGCCTAGACATGAGAGAGTGAGTCTGTGCAGTGAGTGTGCACATAAAAAAAATCCTTGCTCCACACAGTGCATAATGGTGGAAGCAGACCTGTGACCTTTTGTATGATTTAAAATAGTGATTTTGAAGTGTTTTCCCGGATGGTTTTTTAGTTTTGTTTATTGAATAAAGTATATCTATTTATCTGTTAATGTTTGTCATTTTTCATGAGAAAATTATATATCTATACAAATGTAATCAGTTCACTTCTTTTTCTGCAGGGTAACAGATAAGCTGGAGTGTGCACTGTTTGTGGTACGCTACATATGTAGTTGCTTACTTTTTATCCTTGGACTGAAGGCTCCTGGAATTTCAACCCTTCGAGACTACGTCAACTTTGGAGGCACAATTAATGATCCTGAAATCAATGATGCTGTAAGTGAGCATGATTGATGTTAACCAATGCTTTTAAGAGTCAGCTTTTTTTCTTTTTTTTTTTATTTGCTTAGAATTTCTTCTCGCACAGCACTAATGTAAAATTATTTTTATGCTTTTATGCTTTTTTTGGAACATGTTTTTGTGGTTCTTGTTAATCAGGCTTTACAGTGGAACCTTGGTCCTCGAACTTAATTCATTCCAGAAGGCTGTTCGAGTGCCGATCCGTTCGAGTATCAAACAAATTCTTCCCAACAAATTTTCTTTTTTGTTGGCTGTTATTATTAATCTTCATAGGCCCCATAGTGACTTATTTATACAAATAATGTAAAAAAACACAAAAAAATACAAAGAAACACAAAATAGTTTACAGCGAAGTTCTGGCAGGCCGTGTTTGTTTGGTAAAGTGCTGAGCTTTGTTCGAGTACTGAGGTTCCACTGTACGTATTTGTATTTCATTAGCCATACATTGTAAAATTTCACCTGTGCATTTTATTCATTGAGGCAAAGCAACATCTATAGCTGGTCAGAAAAGCTATAATAGGAAAGTTGTGTACTTTGTGTACATGACATAAGGCATCTTTAATTAGTTCGTGCTAAGATAGATGTATGATGCAGTGTGCAACGAGAACAGTTTGTTAGGCTATCCTCCTCCAAGGAGGTGCCTTGATGCCAGTGAGGGGCTCTTGATCCAAGGAGCTGGACTTATCCTTCACTTCATTGGATCAAACTTATGCGAGTCCTATTCTGTAGGAGCTATATGACTCCTAAGGGTTTAGCACTTCCCTTTCAATATAATAAATGCTGGACTGTGGTAGTGATTAACAGATTGCATGGTGTTAGGTAGTTGCTGGTAAACAGTAACCACCTAGGAAAGTAGTATCTTCCTTTCATACAGATTTAAAATGGAAGCCTGTAAAATGTTTTGTACTATGGCAGGATTGCTGGTGTTTTCATTCTGTCTCATGGAAATGAAAGAGGATAGGTAAATCTTACATATTTCTTCTTACATTCAACATAAGCTCAGCTATATTTTCCTGTGTTTTGCAATACTGTAGTTCTTAACCTGGTAATATTCTCTTGTATTAGAGGCCTGGCCTGAGACTGGGCCAGGGAAGAAGAGACTGTAATCCCAGAACCATTAACGTAACATATAATCAAATAACATGTTGAAAGTATGTATCCAAGACAAGACTTGTATGAGTGGATTCAAGTTATACAAATTTAAATTTAGAAAGGTTATAGAAAATGCTGGTGTGGCAATAGTTTTTGATTTGAGTAGAATAAAACCAGACTAGCATTTATGAAGTGAGTATGTTGGATAATTTTAAAAATAGGTTGAACAGGAGGATGGAAGGAAATAGAATGACTTCAAGAGTGTATAAATCTGTAGTGGAGGGAAGGTGGGGTATGGGTTGGCCTAGGAAAGGTTGGAGGGAGAGGGTAAAGGAGGTTTTGTGTGTGAGGGGCTTGGTCTTCCAGCAAGCATGCGTGAGCGTGTTGAATAGGAGCGAATGGAGACAAATGGTTTTTAGGACTTGACATGCTGTTGGAGTGTGAGCAAGGTAACATTTATGAAGGGATTCAGGGAAACCGGCAGGCTGGACTTGAGTCCTGGAGATGGGAAGTACAGTGTCTGCACTCTGAAGGGGCCCCTCAAGGAAGGTTCCTTGATGTTGGTGAGGGGCTCTTGATTTAGGGAATTGGATCTGTGCTCCAGTTCCCCGAATTAAGCCTGAATGCCTTCCACATCCCCCCCCCAGGCGCTGTATAATCCTCCGGGTTTAGCGCTTCCCCCTTGATTATAATAATAATAATGCACTCTGAAGGAGGGGTGTTAATGTTGCAGTTTTATAACTAGTGTAAGTGAGCCTCTGGCAAGACAGTGATGGAGTGAATGATGGTGAAAGATTTTCTTTTTCGGGCTACCCTGCCTTGGTGGGAGACTGCCGATGTGTTAATCAAAAAATACAAAGTAGGTGCATGATTGAGTGTGGTTGGTAAAGTTAGACCTGTCTAGCATGGACCAGTAGGCCTGATGCAATGCTCCATTACATCACTTCACTTCAATATTCATAAATTAAAAATCCACAATTCTTGGCCAAATTGTACCAAATACACCTACCATCCGACTTACGACCTGCTCAACTTACGACCACTCGACTTACGACCGTGTTTTTTCTGCCAAATTTCTGGGAAATAAACAGCTATTTGTGTTGTACACAGTGTTTATCCTAAACCTTACAGTATAAAATACAGCACTTACAGCATAAAAAGTAAAGTAAAACATGAAATACCAAAATAAAACAATAAAATAAAGTCATTACAAAAATGTTTTGTTGATATTCAGTAGTAAAGTTCGACTTACGACCATTTTGACTTACGACCGGTTTCTCAAAACTGAACTCGGTCGTAAGTCGGATGGTAGGTGTAAATAGGAACCCATCGTACCATACCTATGCTGGACTACCACATATAAAAGATTAATACATTTGATAAATTAATAACCTAGAGAAAATAATGAATTATGTGGGGGGGGGGAGTGTGTGAAGCAAGAAGGTTGGGTGAGGGCAGTGGACTATGTCTGTTGTACCAATGCATGTGTTTAACTAGTATGTCACCCATTATAACAGCATTTCAAGTCAGTTAGATAATCTTTATGATCACTAATAATGTAGTATTGCATGCTATCTAGAATATATTTTGTGCCTTTTCTCTATGGCTTGGGGTCTTATCTGTTTTGTACAAAGGATGCTGTAACTGATAAGACTGCTACTATTTCCTGTTGTCTCTTTATACTCTACAGTACATAATTTTATTTACTGTACATATTTATCAAAATACATGTGTACATATAGGGCAAAAGGTTGTTAACCACATTTAAAATATACTTACCAGTGTAGAATGTTGATAGAGTACTGTAATCATTGCAGTCATTTTCGGAATGCTGTATTCCCAACAGCCTAGATGAAAAGACTAATTTAAGTTTTCTGTAATATTTACAACTATACTAAATTACATCTGTGCGCTTTAATAATGCACATATCATTTATTACAATTAATTTTGTACTTTATTTTGCATGTAATATCTTTGTAATGTATAACAGGTTTTAAATATGGTCCTTTTTTTGACCTCATTAAGAAATTTTGAAAATCACTGCTTTCTGTGGCATGCAGCCAAGCATTTTTAATACAGTAGTATGAAGGTATTTATATTATGTACTGGATAACTCAGGTTATGAAAAGCAGTTTTGATTTTTTCCTAATTTTACATAGTGTTTAAAGGTGGTACAGTAATTCACATTACTATAATTATTCTTAAAATTTTACTGACTCAAAATACTATGGAACCATCTTTCCTTCAGTTTCATTTTGTATGTGCAGTATTGATATTTTAGTGCAGCTGTAATGTGCAGATGAACAACACAAAGAACAAAAGGAGTCACATTGCCATAGGTATGCAAGAAATAAACAAGGACAGTATATTAAACATGGACAAATCTTTAATTTAATTTTTCTTGACATAACTTGGCATGGGTTTTTGGGTTATGCAGCTAGAATAATCTAATGCTTGGAGGGAAAACTGCTATACATTATTATAAAAACAACTATTTGATATGCATTTACTGTATTTACTCTTTTATTAAAAATAGCTATTTTTTAAATGTTTCTGTTTTATTACATAGCAATATTCCACATTGGCATAGTTGTGACACATTTTGTATTAAAACTTTTCTTTTGGTTCAACTTTCATGACTTCATGGGAATTGGTATCATTTTTTTGTTAAATTACAAATCTAGTTTTCATCGTTTTTTTTTTTCCTAATCCTTTTTTTTTTTTTTAATTTGTGCTTCTTAATGGCTTGTGTTGTGTGTGTAAGGAAAGTTTTGCTTCTGTACTATCTTAAATATATTCACACTGGTTTAGCTTTGCTTAATGTGACATATGGCTTCAGTTGTAACCAGTTCAATGGACATGTTAATGCTTTAATAAAAGTTTTCTAATTTCAATTTTATTTTTTCCTATACAAGTTTTAATTGAGAATGTGGCAGGAAAAGCCCATAAACCCCAAAAATTGTTAGCACTTAATGGATTACTGGTACTGTATTTTTAAACCATTTGATGTTGTCGATTACTTTCATCGCATAATTTTAATATTTTATTTAACTCAATTTTATATACACTGCAATGGGGAATGCACTTATAAATGCCAGCTAATGAGAAGTTTTAGTGCATTTTTCCATCATCTAAAGCATGTATTAATCTCATCGTATTTGATGGAGTCAGAGGGGAATGTATGAGAGTATAGTTATACCAATGCTCTTATATGGGTGTGAAGCATAGGTGGTGAATGTTGCAACAAGGAGAAGGCTGGAGGCAGTGGAGATGTCATGTCAGGGCAATGCGTGATGTGAGTATAATGCAGAGAATTCGTAGTTTGGAAATTGGGAGGAGGTGAGGGATTATTATTGAGAGGGCTGAGGAGGGGTTGTTGAGGTGGTTTGGACATGTAGAGAGGAGGGAACAAAATAGAATGATTTTGAGAGTGTATAAATCTGTAGCGGAGGGAAGGCAGGGTAGGGGTCGGCCTAGGAAAGGTTGGAGGGAGGGGGTAAATGAGGTTTTGTGTGCAAGGGGCTTGGAGGGGTGTTAATGTTGCAGTTTTATAACTGTAGTGTAAGCGCACCTCTGGCAAGACAGTGATGGAGTGAATGATGATGAAAGTTTTTCTTTTTTGGGCCACCTTGCCTTGGTGGGAGATTGCCGATGTGTTAATAAAATAAAATATAATGGTAAGCTGTCAGAAGTTGATTAAAAATAAAGGCATGATTGTAGTGAATTCCTTTATTTGTAAAATTTTTCAGCTAACATTGGGCTCTTTTAAGTACATAACAGACATGAGGTGCAGTGGCTTAAATAATCCATACTGAGTGAGTTCACTTGTCCAGGTGTCACACTGAAGCACGAGGCACCTGAACAAGCTGTGTCACTCCCTGTGGACTATTTAGGCTATTAGGTATATCTTATGTCTGTTATGTACTTGAAAAAGCCCATTGTTAGTTGAAAAGTTGTACTAATAAGGGAATTTACTGCAGTCATGTCTTTATTTACTTTTTTGTATTTGATCATATGCACTGTTGAAAACTAAGGATTGTACATTTAGCATATTTTCATCCAGATAAGTATTTTTATGGTTAATGGAGGTAGTAACAAGATTTTAATGAAAGCATAATTTTTCATCAATAATTTTCTTTGGGTTATTTAATATAATTAAAAAAACTGTGACCGTGTTTTTGGTTTAAAACAGTGACTTTGCGGTGTATTTTCATGTGGTATTTATGGTTGTATTCTCATTTCCTTGATCTCATTTGATAGAATGGCAGATATATTGTAGAAATAGAAGTTATTTTGAATGGTTTACTGAACAAAAGTAGCCTGAAATTGAGCTCAAAGTAATGGAAATGTTCGATTTTTGACGATGTTGAAGAGTCAACCAATCATGTCATGCATCCAATAGACGTCAGCTGGTGGGTTTAATATGGATTCATGAATACACTGATATTATTTATACAATTATTACAATTATGCAGTAGTATGAATAACAGCAAATCATCTATTTTTTGTGTGACTAAAAATTCAAAATGAAAAGCAAGAGTAATGCATATAAAAGGGGCCTGGAGATGTGACTTATGAACAAAGAAAAATGTTATTTTAGTGCCAGGAATGTCTGCATTGTTTATTCTGGCCCCTACTTTGAAACTGGCCTTTCTTGAATTTTGTGTGAAATTGATCAAATTAGTAATTTCTGATCACTTTTTTGTGAAGTTGAAATAGGTAAATGAGCAGTTTCTTGTACTCAATCAATAGAATAAAAGGAGGTCTAGTGAAATAGCTATGAGCTTTGGTTGAAAGGAGCAAAAGAATTGGCCCAAAATAGGGCTCAAAGTACGTGAAATCACCTATGTGTAAATATTGCTGAGACCGCTAAGTTTGCGAGAGCATAATTCCCTGAGTTTTCCATGAAATTTCAAACTTTTGGTTTCATTACCAAGGAAAAACGTTCTCTATCATTTCATAAAAAAAAAAAAAAAGATTTTTTTTTTTTTAAATTCCTCAACACTGTGAGCAAGTTTGCAAGCAGGGGTCTCGACACTCAAAGGGTTAATAGAGAACAACATATTATAAAAGCCAGAAGTTGATAAAATCCTCATGTCATTTAGGATATTTTATAATGACATTGATACTTTGGAACCCATTAATTACTTGGAAAGGTTGATATGCTGTTATGATCAGGGCAAATGTTCCAGAGGGCTGAAGAGGGGTTATTGAGGTGGTTTGGTCATTAAGACAGGATGGAGCAAAATAGGATGACTTGGAGGGTGTATAAATCTGTAGTGGAGGGGAGGAGGGGTAGGGGTTGTCTTAGGAAAGGATGGAGGGAGGAGGTAAAAAAAAGTTTTGTATGCAAGGGGCTTGGACATTAAGCAGGCATGTGTGAGCAAGTTAGATAAGAGTGAATGGAGACAAATGGATTTTGGGACCTGACGAGCTGTTGGAGCGTGAGCAGGGTAATATTTTGTGAAGGGATTCAGGGAAACCAGTTAGCCGGACTTGAGTCCTGGAAATGGGAAGTACAATGCCTGCACTTTAAAGGAGGAGTTTTGGATATTGGCAGTTTGGAGGGACATTTAATCTGTTGTATCTGGGTGCTTCTGCAAAGACAGTGATTATGTATGAGTGATGGTGAAAGTATTGAATGATGATGAAAGTTTTTTCTTTTCTTTTTTGTTTTTTTTCTTTATTTTTGGGTCACCTTGCTTCAGTGGGAAACAATCGACATGTTAAAAAAAAAGTAGGAAATGACAAGAATTTTGCATGATGAACCAGTAACAATGCAATTATTTTTTTTTATTATTAACACACTGGCCGATTCTCACCAAGGCAGGGTGGCCCGAAAAAGAAAAACTTTCCCCATCATTCACTCCATCACTGTCTTGCCAGAAGGGTGCTTTACACTACAGTTTTTAAACTGCAACATTAACACCCCTCCTTCAGAGTGCAGGCACTGTACTTCCCATCTCCAGGACTCAAGTCTGGCCTACCGGTTTCCCCGAATCCCTTCATAAATGTTACTTCACTCACACTCCAACAGCATGTCAAGTATTTAAAACCATTTGTCTCCATTCACTCCTTTCAAACGCACTCACGCATGCCCGCTGGAAGTCCAAGCCCCTCGCACACAAAACCTCCTTTACCCCCTCCCTCCAACCTTTCCTAGGCCGACCCCTACCCCGCCTTCCTTCCAGTACAGACTGATACACTCTTGAAGTCATTCTGTTTCGCTCCATTCTCTCTACATGGCCGAACCACCACAACAACCCTTCCTCAGCCCTCTGGACAACAGTTTTGGTAATCCCGCACCTCCTCCTAACTTCCAAACTACGAATTCTCTGCATTATATTCACACCACACATTGCCCTCAGACATGACATCTCCACTGCCTCCAGCCTTCTCCTCGCTGCAACATTCATCACCCATGCTTCACACCCATATAAGAGCGTTGTAAAACTATACTCTCATACATTCCCCTCTTTGCCTCCAAGGACAAAGTTCTTTGTCTCCACAGACTCCTAAGTGCACCACTCACCCTTTTCCCCTCATCAATTCTTTGATTCACCTCATCTTTCATAGATCCATCCGCTGACACGTCCACTCCCAAATATCTGAATACATTCACCTCCTCCATACTCTCTCCCTCCAGTCTGATATCCAATCTTTCATCACCTAATCTTTTTGTTATCCTCATAACCTTACTCTTTCCTGTATTCACTTTTAGTGATCCTTTATTGACAACGTTTCACCCACACAGTGGGCTTTTTCAAGTCACAAACAGATCTACCAGATCTGCAATTATAGTAGGAGACTTTAATTCAAATGTTAATTAAAACAATGTTTAAGGGAATCAAGAAGCAAATAATATAGACTAATAAGCATGTTGTAGAATTGTTCTCAAATTCAACTTCCAATATATTAATCTCACTGGAAGTCAGCGAGACATTAGCTAACAATTATCTTAATTGTATACGCCTTAAAGTGAATATGTGCCAGTTTTAGTAAACAGCACATGCTACCAAACTACGTTTGGTAGCATGTGCTGGGAACTTTGATATCATTGCATTAACTGAAACTTGGTATGATTTAAAGAGTCGGGATATGATTGCTGAGTGTAATATTCAAGGGTTTAAGTTGTTCCGTGTGGATAGATGTAATGGGGAGGGAGGAGGAGTTGCATTATATGTTCGAGAAAATATTAATTGTTGCATAAAAACAGGTATAAAAATAGATGGAACAGTAACAGAGTCTGTTTGGGTAGAGTTTGTAGAGGGTCAAGAAAAACTAATTCTAGGTGTAATATACCGACCTCCTGGCTTGGATCACGATAGAAGGAGACTTCTTTGGGACGAAATTGTTAGGGCTTCTAGACACAATAACATAGCCATAGTAGGGGACTTTAATTTTAGTCAAATTGACTGGAATTCTTTGACAGGTAATCTAGAGTCCAGTGACTTTATGGAAACAGTTAGGACTGTTTTCTGAAGCAGTGCATAACAGAGCCTACCAGGGGTAATTATTTGCTAGACCTAGTCTTGTCAAATAAGGAAACACTTGTAAATAATCTGGAGATCACTGAACAGCTTGGCGCAAGTGATCACAAATCCATTACTTTTAGCATTAACTGGGAATGCAAGAATAATGATAATACAGTAAAAATCCCTGATTTTCGTTCTGCCGATTATAATGGACTTAGGGAACACCTGTCTAATCTTGATTGGGATTATCTAGCTAATGATTTTATTGACGATGATCATGCTTATGATTATGAAGGGATCTGCTTTTATGATTGTTTTCTTAATAATGTACACTGTGCCCAGAGTACAGTGGACCCCCGGTTTGCGATATTAATCCGTTCCTGAGAGCTCATCGTAAACCAAAATTATCGGAAAGTGAATCAATTTTCCCCATAAGAAATAATGGAAATCAAATTAATCTGTGCAAGACACCCAAAAGTATGAAAAAAAAACTTTTACCACATGAAATATTAAGTTTAATGCAATAGAATAATTACAGTAACAACAATAACAATAGAATAATAACAATAGAATAATTGACACTTACCTTTAATGAAGATCTGGTGATGATTGATGGGATGGGAGGAAGGGAGTGTGTTGAACCTATTGTTTAGAAGGGGAATCCCCCTCCATTAGGACTTGAGGTAGCTTTTCCTCCTGAGTAATGTAGGTCCTGCTTGGCAATTTCTTCCAAAACAGGCCTGTTTTGTCACAATTAAACACTTGTTCAGGTTTCAATCCTTCAGCCTCTATGTACTCCTTGAATTCATGCACATATTTTTCAGCCACTTTGTGGTCTGAACTGGCAGCCTCACCATGCCTAATCGCACTATGCACAAATAACCCGCACATAAAAGAGAGAAGCTTACGACGACGTTTCGGTCTGACTTGGACCATTGACAAAGTCACACTAACCAGAAGTGGAGCAGGACGGCTATATATAGGCAGGAAGAGGTGGTGGTGGTAGTAGTAGTACAAGAATGGTATATAATACCAACAAGATGAAATTAAGACACATGCGCAACACCCGGTCATCCCTATCGTAGACGTTTCGCCATCCAGCCAGCCACTGGATGGCGAAACGTCCACAACAAAGACAACCAGACGCCGCACATGTGTCTTAATTTCATCAGTAATTGCAGTAGTAGTAGTAGTAGAAGAGGTAGTAGTAGTGGTAGAAGTGGGAAATAAGGAGGACGAGCCAGTCAAATACAAAGGAAGGGGAGCACTGCAAGAGAGCTAGGTGCCCACTGAGGGAGAGCAAGCGCACAGAGGTGCGTGAAAGGGGAAGTGGTGAAATAAATGAAGAAGGAACAGAAACACAAGACAGAAGAGAGAAAGACAACCCAGAGGAGAAAAGGAAAGAGGAAAGGGGAAGAGGGAGAAGAAGAAAAAGAAAAAGAAAAAAGAAAAAAAAAAAAATGAGGAGTCAGGGAACACCCGTGACTTAACCTGACTCCTCATTTTTTTTTTTTTTTCTTCTTCTCCCTCTTCCCCTTTCCTCTTTCCTTTTCTCCTCTGGGTTGTCTTTCTCTCTTCTGTCTCATGTTTCTGTTCCTTCTTCATTTATTTCACCACTTCCCCTTTCACGCACCTCTGTGCGCTTGCTCTCCCTCAGTGGGCACCTAGCTCTCTTGCAGTGCTCCCCTTCCTTTGTATTTGACTGGCTCGTCCTCCTTATTTCCCACTTCTACCACTACTACTACCTCTTCTACTACTACTACTACTACTACAACTACTGATGAAATTAAGACACATGTGCGGCATCTGGTTCTCTTTGTTGTGAACGTTTCGCCATCCAGTGGCTGGCTGGATGGCGAAACGTTTACGATAGGGATGCCCGGGTGTTGCGCATGTGTCTTAATTTCATCTTGTCGGTATTGTATACCATTCTTGTACTACTACTACTACTACTACTACTACCACCACCACCTCTTCCTGCCTATATATAGCCGTCCTGCTCCACTTCTGGTTAGTGTGACTTTGTCAATGGTCCAAGTCAGACCGAAGCGTCGTCGCAAGCTTCTCTATTTTATGTGCGGGTTATTTGTGTATCGTTCCAGTCATGGTATTGTGCCTTTTTTGTTATTTAATCACACTATGTATGCCACTACGATTCTTAAATCTTTCAAACCAACCTTTGCTGGCCTTAAATTCACTCACATCACCACTAGTTGCAGGCAATTTCTTTACCAAATCGTCATGCAACTGCCTAGCCTTTTCACAAATGATCGCTTGGAAGATGCTATCTCCTCCTAACTGTTTTTCATTTATCCACACCAATAACAGTCTCTCAACATTTTCTAACACTTGTGGTCGCTGTTTCGTAATCACAGTTGCACCTTTTGCAAGAACAGCTTCCTTGATTGCCGTTTTCCTGCTCACTATAGAAGAGATGGTTCATTGGGGTTTACTATACAACCTGACCAGCTCCAATACACGCACTCCACTTTCATACTTTGCAATTATCTCTTTCTTCATTTCAATAGTCATTAGCACCCTTGGTCTCGAAGGGTTGGCACTAGAAGCTTTCTTGGGGCCCATGGTGACTTATTTTGCAGAAACAAGCACCAAAAAGAGTGATAATATGGATAATATAGAATGTACCGAATGTATCCTTAGATGCGCGCACACTGGCTGGCTTGTAAACACTGGACACGTCTCGTACGAATCGTATCGCATACCGGGTTTTGTATCGGGAAGCGAGCCAAATTTTTTTCGATCAAATGCATCGGTTACAGGATTTATCGGATACCAATAGCATCGGGAACTGGGGGTCCACTGTATATACATTCCCCAGAGAGAAATTAGGTCTAATAATAACAATCCCAAATGGGTTAACAGGAGGCTAAAGCATCTATTAGGGGAGAAAAGGGGAATTTATAGGCGCATCAGAAGAGGAGAGGTTAACCTTACTGACCAATATGTTCAGCTTAAAAGAGAAGTAAAAAAGGGGATTAGAAAGGCTAAATGTGACTATGAAATTAGAGTTGCTAATGAATCAAAGACTAATCCAAAGGGGTTCTTTCAAGTGTATAGGACGAAGGTGAAGGAAAAAGTAGGACCTCTGAAAATTGGGAATGGACAGCTGACGGATAATGAACTGGAAATGTGTTCCTCATTTAATGACTATTTTTCGTCAGTTTTTACACAGAAAGATGTAAATGAGATTCCAGTAATTAACAATTTTTAGTTCCTGATGAATTTGAATTAATTAATATTACTGTCACGAGGGACATGGTTATTAAACAGATAGACAAACTGAAGCAAAATAAGTCCCCAGGACCCGATGAGCTGTTTTCCAGGGTACTTAACCCTTTCAGGGTCCAAGGCCCAAATCTGGAGTCACGCACCAGTGTCCCAGAATTTAAAAAAAAAAAATTTGTTATTTTTTCTTATGAAATCGTAGAGAATCTTTTTGTGAAGGTAATAAAACAAAAAGTACAAAATTTGGTGGAAAATTGACGAAATTATGCTCTCGCGAATTTTGATGTGTCAGCGATATTTACGAATCGGCGATTTTGCCGACTTTGACTCCCATTTTAGGCCAATTACATTATTCCAATCAACCAAATTCTTAGCTATTTCACTAGTATTACTTCTATTCTATCGATTGAGCACAAGAAATCGCCAAGTCAACTGTTTCAACTACAAAATAAAGTGATCGGAAATTGTTAATTTGGCCAATTTAACACAAAGTTCAAAATATTCCAATTTCAAAATAGGGTCCAGAATGAATAATGTAGGCATTCCTGGCACTAAACTAACATTTCCTCTGTTCATTAGTTATGTTTTGAGGCTTTACAAATAAATTCCATTTTGATTTTTTATTCACATAATGAATTTTTATTCACACCAAAAATTAGAAGATTTACTGTTATGCAATACTGTAATAATTGTATAAATATCATCACCATATTTGTGAATGTATATTAGACCCACCAGCTGACGTGTATTAGACGTGTGAGGTCGTTTGTTTACTCTTGAATATCGGCAAAAATTTAACATTTCTGCTACTTTGAGCTCAGTTTCAAGCCATTTCCAGTGCTAAAACCAATCAAAATCATCTCTATTTCTGTAATATGTCTTCCGTTCTATCAAATGAGACCAAGAAATCGCAAATACAACTATAAAAAACATACGAAAAAACACTGCAAAGTTGCTGTTTTAATCGAAAAATCATGATTTCATTTTTTTTCTCTCATTATACACAGTGTGCTGCAGGATCTGTTTTATGTGGTGCACACATACCACATAGATGTATTCTCTCATATCTAGGCCCAAATGTACCACTCACAGTTTATCAGAGTGAGCTGAGCTCATGGCGTAGATCTACGGTTTGGACCCTGAACGTAAAGCCGTAGATCTACGGGACGGACCCTGAAAGGGTTAAGGAATGCAAGATGGAGCTTAGTCAGCCATTAACGAGTGTGTTTAATGCGTCCATCCTTATCGGTGCTGTGCCACAGTTGTGGAAGATGGCTAATGTGGTTCCTATATTCAAATCAGGGGATAAGTCTGTTCCTTCAAATTACCGTCCAATAAGCCTGACATCTATAGTGGGCAAGTTATTAGAATCAATTATAGCTGACATTATCAGAAGTCACCTTGAAGAGCATAACTTGATAAATGAATCTCAGCATGGATTCACGAGAGGTCGTTCCTGCCTGACAAACTTACTGACGTTCTTCAATAGAACATTTGAGGCAGTTGACAGTGATAAGGAATATGATATTGTTTATTTGGATTTTAGTAAAGCCTTCGATAGAGTACCTCACAAGAGACTCTTAAGAAAAGTGGCAGCTCATGGTATAGGAGGTAAAGTTCTAGCATGGATAGAGGCATGGCCTACGAATAGAAAGCAGAGAGTTACCATTAATGGAGTGAAATCTGAATGGGGATTAGTCACTAGTGGTGTTCCACAAGGATCAGTTTTAGGCCCTCTCTTGTTCATAATCTACATTAATGACCTTGATGAAGGGATTACAAGTGACATGGGTAAGTTTGGTGATGATACAAAGATAGGCCCTATAATTCACTCTGAGGAGGATATCAATGAACTCCAGGACGATTTGAACAAATTAATGTCTTGGTCTGAAAAATGGCAGATGAAGTTCAATGTGGATAAGTGTAAAGTACTTGCCCTTGGTAATGAAAATAACCCTCGAAGCTATAATCTAGGTGAAGTAGAGCTTGATCATACAGAATGTGAAAAAGACTTGGGAGTCATGGTAAGCAGAAATCTAAAGCCAAGACAGCAGTGCCTTAGTGTGCACAACAAGGCCAACAGTTTATTTGGATTTACAGTGAAACCTCAAAAATCGAACTGCTCCCAACACAACCAATTATGTAAGTGTATTTTTGTAAGTGCTTTTATAAGTGTATTTTTAAGGGTCTGAAATGAACTAATCTAATTTACATTATTCCTGATGGGAATAAATTCATTCGGTAAAGACACTCGAACAGACTTCTGGACCGAAGAAAGTTTGATATTTGAGGTTCCACCGTATCTCAAGAAGTATAAGTAACAGAAGTCCAAAAGTTATTTTACAGCTCTATACATCACTAGTGAGGCCTCATTTAGATTATGCTGCTCAGTTTTGGTCCCCTTACTACAGGATGGATATAGGCTCATTAGAGAACATACAGAGAAGAATGACTAAAATGATTTACTGTGTAAGGAACCTCCCGTATGAAGATAGACTTAAAGCCTTAACCCTTTGACTGTTTCAGGCCCCTTTCTGAAACTGTCATTCTATGTCGCTAAATTTTTGGAAAAAAAAATAAATAATTTTTTCTTATGAAATGATAGAGAATCTTTTTCCGATGGTAATGACACCAAAAGTTTGAGATTTGGTCGAAAACTCATGGAATTACGCTCCCGCGAAGTTAGTGGTCTCGGCGACATATGCGTATCAGCGATTTCGCTGACTTTGAGCCCTATTTTCAGCCAATTCCGTTGTTCCAGTTGACCAAACTCATAGCTATTTCTTTAGAACTCCATTTTATCTATCTGCTGAGTACAAGAAACCTCCCATTTACCAATTTGGACTACCCAATATTGTGGTCAGAAATTGGCAATTTGGCCAATTTCACGCAAACTAAAAAAGATGCCAATTTCAAAATAGGGTCCAGAATAAACAAGATAGACATTCTTGGCACTAAAATTACATATCCTCTGTTCATTACTCACATCTCTAGGCCCCTCTTATATTATTATTGCTTTCTATTTTGATTTTTTATTCATACAAAAAAATACAAAATTTACTGTTATGCAGACTACTGCATTATTGTAAAAATGGTATAAATAATATCAGTGTACTAGTGAAAGAATATTAGACTCCCCAGTTGACGTGTATTGGACGTGTGGTGTGATTCGTTTACTCCTGAACATTGGTAAAAGTCGAACATTTCCGCTACTTTGAGCTCAGTTTCAAGGTCGTTTTCATCGTCAAAGTAATAAAAATCATCTCTATTTCTGTAATATGTTTTCCATTTTATCACCTAAGACCATGAAAACGCAAATACATCGATAAATCCTATATGAAAATACACCTCAAAGTCGGCGTTTTAATCCAAAAAAACGATCAGAGTTTTTTTTCTCATTACGCACTGTGTGCTGCAGGATTTTTTTTATGTGGTGCACACTGACCACACAGACCCATTCTCTCACATGTGGGCCTACAAGCTTTCTTCCGCTTGATTTGAAGCCGCTAGAATTATTGAGTATATATACGTCTGAAACACTGGCTCGTAAGACGTATATATACGACCAAAACAGTCAAAGGGTTAAATCTCCACTCTCTGGAGAGGCGTAGAATGAGGGGAGATATCATTGAAGTGTATAAGTGGATGATGGGCATAAACAAGGGAGATATTGAGGAAATGGTATGGTGATACCGACAAGATGTGGAAAAAGACACTTATGTACAGTTCAGGACATTTATTAAAGGAAACGTTTCGCCACGAGTGGCTTCTTCGGTCCTAATACGTACAGTGTACAGAGAAAACTAAGAAAACGCATATATATAGTGGCAGGAGGCAGGTGAAGTGACGCGTGGGAAGAGGTGGTAGTAGTAGTAGTAGTAGTAGTAGTAGTAGTAGTGGAACTAAGGAGGTGAGATTAGAAAGGGACCTGCTGACATCATGTAACAGCAGTTCCCAGGATGGGTAATATCCTTTTGATTAGTAATTTTGAAGTACTGTAACTACCGGATTTTTGCTTTATAGTGCTACTGACAGTGATTAGTGTAGCTTCAATGCATTTTCTCCATCTTAAGTCGTCTTCTTTAATCACTAATTTAGCTTTATTGAATTTCATGAGGTGTCCAACATCGTCCCTATGATGAACACATGCGTTTTTGCGGTCATCATTTCTGCAAGCATCCTGGGAACTGCTGTTACATGATGTCAGGAGGTCCCTCTCTAACCTCACCTCCTTAGTTCCACTACTACTACTACTACCACCTCTTCCCACGCGTCACTTCACCTGACTCCTGCCACTATATATATGCGTTTTCTTAGTTTTCTCTGTATTAGGACTGAAGAAGCCACTCATGGCAAAACGTTTCCTTTAATAAATGTCCTGAACTGTACATAAGTGTCTTTTTCCACAAGGGAGATATTAATAAAGTACTGAGGGTGTCGAACCAGGTAAGAACCAGAAATAATGGATTTAAGTTGGATAAATTTAGATTTAGAAAGGACATAGGTAAGTACTGGTTTTCTAACAGAGTTGTAGATGCATGGAACAGTCTTCCCAGTGGGGTGATAGAGGCTAGGACCTTGGGTAGCTTTAAGAAGAGACTGGACAAATATATGAGTGGTAGGGGCTGGGTTTGATTGGTGTCATTGGGTACAGGAGTTATTTCTTGGGTAGCTTAAGGTAAAGGTCATTTTGATAAGGACCTGCCTTGCATGGGCCAGTAGGCCTTCTGCAGTGTTCCTCCATTCTTATGTTCTAATTACAGAGTATGTATTAACTTTCACAAAATTCATAGAGGTATTGAGTAACTGGAAGTAAACTAGATTAATTTCTTTTTATCACCTGTCATCTCCAACTGAGGTAAGGTGACCTAAAAAGGAAACACATTAACTATCACTTATTTAATAGCTGTCTTACTAGAAGTGCACAGATCTAACAGTTCAAGTGATGTTCTGAACTGTAATATCCTCACTCTACTTCCCACCTTTAGGACTTTAATCTGGTTAGCTATTTTAACTGAGTCCCTTCATAACTATTAGTTTACTCACACTTGAACAGTATGTCTCCACTCTGATCTAACACAATCACACAAGCCTGCTGGAATAAAACCATAAACTACTAAAATCTGACAATAAGAATTTTAACTAGCATAAAAGCTAACACATTGGAGGATGTAATGCATATAAGAAATTCGAAGGAACTGGAAACCCTGAGAACTATGCTAACTGTATAAGGCTACAGTGAAAATGAAGAGATTGTTAAATATTGGTAAACTCTACTTCAAAGAACTAACCAGTAATGTTTAAATGAATCTTTAAAACTGCTTAATTAAATATAGCTAATGGTCAGGAGCATGTCTTAATAAATAGGTTAGAGTATATCCTATAGATATTTGTTAGAGATAGAGCTAATAAGAGTTTGATAAACTCTCTTGCTTTGACAAATAGTCATGATAAGAGGCTGAAATAAAGAAAGTTAGAGTAGAAAGCATGTAAGGAAGCACATGTGTAGTTGTTCAGAAACTTTCACATGAATGACCAGAAAATTGTACTGTGTGGTCAAAATTGGAACCAAGGTCAAAGGAACTTGAGGGCCCAGTTACCGGAGAGGTTTATTTATTATATGTGTGAGTGCTGTATGACCCTTGTGGTTTAGCACTCCTTTTTGATTATAATAATAATTATATGTGTGAGTACTAAACTCTTGTGGGTTATTCAGAGAAAAGACTGGTGGGAGTTTGGTTCTCTATTTGTTAAGTGTGCATCTTACCTACCTGCTGACTGGGGATAACTAATTACTTGTTGCTATACTGTAACTAAAAATAGTAACTGATCACTAAAAGTTGTAATTGTCACTTCAAGGTAGCTCCATTCATGGGGAAAGGGATAAAAAGGCTTTTTTTTTTTTTAATATTGCCAGTACTGCTAGTCAGTACTAAGTACGATTCTTTCATATTTGGTTAGGAGAACCAGGTTGATAAATTAGACACATTTGCCAAGTGTTGCACATGTGTCTAATTTATCAGACAAAATAAAGGTTTAGGTAACTAAAAGACATTGTATTGAATTAGGTTAAGGTTTAACTTTATTCTATACAGTATTAAATAATGTAAGACAAAGGCTAGTTTTCATCTATCTTTACAAAAACAGCTGATGGCATTTAAAAGCTATTGTGTGCTTTGTTAATAGATTTGTCAGATGCCAGTTTTTTATTTTTTAGCAAATTATAACACACACTGTAGTTAACATATAAGTTAGTAATAAGAGTACATAGTAAATGTTTAAAAAACTAATGAAAACGGTGGTTTTATGTTTTTTATAATTGGATATTTGTTTATCATTTGCAAGTTTTTTTTTTATAAATTTAAAGTAGCATTACTTCACCTGCTGTTTACATGACTGATAAGACAAGGACACATGCTACTCCCACTTGATGTTATTAGTAGTATAGATACTGTTGCTATCTAAGCCCCCAGCACAGTTACCCTTTAAACTGGGCTGAAAAACATCTCTAGATTCTGGTTTAATTAGTTACTGCCATACCACAGTGGATTTGTTCTTCATTAGAGTTTAAGACTCAATATTTTTTTATGTACATTTATTTACACATGAGTGATATGCATGCACATACACACCTTAATAGGCAATTTGGCAGTGTTAAAAAAGAAACAAATGTCAATTACTTTAATGCTGTGTTAATCACATTTTCAAGGGCCACAGTATGTTCCATGAAAATATGGTATGCATTATGAAAGTTCCTAGGTAGTAGGTTGGTAGACAGCAACCGCCCAGGGAGGTACTACCGTCCTACCAAGTGAGTGTAAAACGAAAGCCTGTAATTGTTTTACATGTGGGTAGGATTGCTGGTGTCCTTTTTTTCTGTCTCATAAACATGCAAGATTTCAGGTATGTCTTGCTACTTCTACTTACACTTAGGTCACACTACACATACATGTACAAGCATGTATATACACACCCCTCTGGGTTTTCTTATATTTTCTTTCTAGTTCTTGTTCTTGTTTATTTCCTCTTATCTCCATGGGGAAGTGGAACAGAATTCTTCCTCCGTAAGCTATGCATGTTGTAAGAGGCGACTAAAATGCTGGGAGCAAGGGGCTAGTAACCCCTTCTCCTGTATAAATTACTAAATTTAAAAAGAGGAACTTTTGTTTTTCTTTTTGGGCCACCCTGCCTCGGTGGGATATGGCCGGTTTGTTGAAAAAAAAAATTGTGAAAGTTCTTGGATTTTAATTTCTTCATTGTTGTCACATTGCTTATACTATATGTATGTTTGTATGTATGTATATATGTATATATTTATGTATGTATGCACGTGTGTATAGTATATGTATGTACTCGCCTATATGTGGTCTAAGCTCCTGGCCCTGCCTCTTTGCTGGTTGCAACTAGGTCCACTCCTGGCTTCAAGAGCCTTATCTTACCTATTCTTAAAGCTATGTATGGATCCTACCTCTATTATTTCACTCTCCAGATTGATCCACTTCCTGACAATTTGAAGGTTGAAGAAATACTTCCTAACATTCCTGCGACTCATCTGAGTTTTTAACTTCCAGTTGTGTTCCCTTGTTTTTGTGTCCCATCTCTGAAACATTCTGGCCCTGTCCACCTTTTCAATTCCTCTCAGTATTTTATATGTCATCATCATGTCCCCCTATCCCTCCTGTCCTCCAGTGTTGTCAGGTTGAATTCCCTTAGCCTCTTCTCATATGACATACCCCTTAGCTCCAGGACTAGTCTTGTTGCAAACTTTTGCACTTCCTCCAGTTTCTTGATATGTTTGACCAGGTGTGGGTTCCATACTGGTGTGGCATACTCCAGTATGAGCCTGATGTACATGGTGTACAGTGTTGTGACTGACTCCTTACTTAGATGTCAAAACACTATCCTTAGGGTTGCCAGGCACCCATATGCTGCAGCAGTTATTTGGTTGGTGTGCATTGCAGATGTGTTCAGTACGATGTTCACCCCAAGATCCTTTTCCTTGAGTGAGTTTTTTAGCCTTTGACCTTTAGACTGTACACTGTCTGTAGTCTTCTTTAACCCTTTGAGGGTTTTCGTCGTACTAGTACGTCTTACGCGTAGGGGTTTTTGACGTACTAGTACGCATAAATTCTAGCGGCCTCAAATCTAGTGGGAGAAAGCTGGTAGGCCTTCATATGAAAGAATGGGTCTATGTGGTCAGTGTGCATAGTCTAAAAAAAATCCTGCAGCACACAGTGCATAATGAGAAAAAAAAAACTTTGACCATTTTTTTTGAATAAATCAGCGACTTTGCACTGTATTTTCGTATGGTATTTATTGTTGTATTCTAGTTTTCTTGGTCTCATTTTATAGAATGGAAGACATATTACAGAAATTGAGATGATTTTGACTGGTTTTACAATGAAAGGTGCCTTGAAATTGAGCTCAAAGTAGCAGAAATGTTCGATTTTTACCAAACTTCAAAAGTAAACAAATCGTGCCAAGCGTGCAATACACGTCAACTGGTGAGTCTAATATTCTTTCACAAGTGCACCAATAATATTTATACCATTTTTTACACTAATGCAGTAGTCTGCATAACAGTAAATCTTATATTTTTTGTGAAAATAAAAATTCAAAGTGGAAAGCAAAAGAATATAAGAGGGGCCTTGAGACGTGAATAATGACTAGAGGAAATGTCATTTTAGTGCCAGGAATGTCTTTCTTGTTTATTCTGGACCCTATTCGGAAATTGGCATCTTTTGAAATTTGTGTGAAATTGGCAAAATTGCTAAATTCTGACCACTGTACTGGATAGTTGAATTTCATAAATGAGTGGTTTCTTGCACCCATTCGATAGAAAAAATGGAGTTCTAGCGAAATATTCATGTTTTTTGTCGACTAGTACAGTGAAATTGGCCGAAAATGGGGCTCAAAGTGGGCAAAATCGCCGATGCGTAAACATCGCCGAGACCGCTAACTTTACGAGAGCATAATTCCGTAAGTTTTCTATCAAATTTCAAACTTTTGGTGTCTTTATGATCGGGAAAAGATTCTCTATCTTTTCATAAGAAAAAATAATTTTTTTTTTTTTAAATTTGGCCGACCCTGAGAACGAGTTTCGGAGAGGGCCTGTCGACCCTCAAAGGGTTAACTTCGTCTTAAAACTATATATGGTTCCTGCCTCCACTACATCACTTTCCAGACTGTTCCACTTCCTGATAAATCTGTGACTGAAGAAATACTTCCTAACATCCCTCTGACATATCTGAGTCTTCAACTTTCAGTTGTGTCCCCTTGTTTCTGTGTCCCATCTCTGGAACATTCCTTGCAGTATTTTATATGTCATTATCATGTCTCCCCTAACCCTCCTGTTCTCCAGTGTTGTCAGGCTGATTTCTCTTAACCTTTCTTTGTAGGACATTTCCCTTAGCTCTGGGACTAGTCTTGTTGCAAACCTTTGCACTTTTTATAATTTCTTGACATGCTTGATCAGGTGTGGGTTCCAAACTGGTTCTGGATACTCCAATATGGGCCTGATGTACATAGTATACAGAGTCTTGAACGATTCCATACTGAGATATCGGAATGCTATTCTTAGGTTTGCCAGGCACCCATATGCTGCAGCAGTTATCTTGATGATGTGCACCTCAGGAGATGTGCTCGGTATTATACTTACCCCAAGATCCTTTTCTTTGAGTGAGGTTTTCAGTCTTTGGCCACCTAGCCTATACCCTGTCTGCCGTCTTTTTTGCCCTTCCTCAATCTTCATGACTTTGCATTTGGCAGGGTTGAATTCAAGAAGCCAGTTGCTGGACCAAACTTGCAGCCTGTCCAGATTCCTTTGTAGTTCTGCCTGATCCTCATCCAGTTTAATTCTCCTCATTAACTTCACATCATCTGCAAACAGGGACACTTCTGAGCCTATCCCTTCTGTCATGTCATTCACATATACCAAAAACAGTACTGGTCCTAGGACTGACCCCTGTGAAACCCTGCTCATCACAGGCGCCCACCCTGACACCTCGTCACACATTGACTCGTTGCCCCCTTGTCAAGTATTCTCTGATCCACTACAGTGCTTTTCCTGTTATGCATGCCTGATCCTCTAGTCTTTGCACTAATCTTGTGTGTGGAACTGTGTCAAAAGCCTTTTTGCAATCCAAGAAAATGCAATCTACCCACCCCCCTCTCTCTCGTGTTGTACTTCTTTTACCATGTCAAAAAAATCCAGTAGGTTTGTGGCACAGGATTTCTCTTACCTGAAACTGTGCTGGTTGTTGTTTATAAGCTTGTTCCTTTCTAGGTGCTCCACCACTCTCCTTTTGATAATCTCTATGGCTTTGCATACTATACACGTCAGTGACACTGGTCTGGAGTTTAATCCCTCGTGTCTGTCTCCTTTCTTAAAAATTGGGACTGCATTTGCCATCTTCCATACCTCAAGTAATTGCCCAGTTTTAATGGATGTGTTGAGGATTGGTGTTAGTGGCACACAGATCATCTCTGCTCCCTCTCTAAGGATCAACGGAGAGAGGTTGTCCAGTCCTACCACCTTTGAGGCATCAAGTTCATTTAGCACCTTCTTCATCTTCTCCTCGGTTGTGTGTATTTCATCCAGCACTTGTTAGTATACCCCTTGTTGGCGTACCCCCCTATTCTGACTTCCTGGAGTCCCTTCTGTCTCCACTGTACAGTGGAACCTCAGTTTTCATTTGCCCTGGTTTTCTTCGAATTTGTTTTTTGACAACTTTTTTCGTCAAAATTTTGTCCTAGTATTCTTTCATCACCTTGGTTTTTGTCGAGTTGACAGTGGTCCGCCGTACCAAATGTGTCCGCCCCTGTGCCCAAAAAGCATCCCATGCTTTCTGAGTCAGTCTGGCTTAGTTTCTTGTCGGCAGAGGGTGGTAGTGATGGTGGTAGAGGGTGGGGGTGATGGTGGTAGAGGGTGGTAGTGATGGTGGTAGAGGGTGGTAGTGATGGTGGTAGAGGGTGGTAGTGATGGCGGCAGAGGGTGGTAGTGATGGTGGCAGAGGGTGGTAGTGATGGTGGTAGAGGGTGGTAGTGATAGTGGTAGAGGGTGGTTGTGATGGTGGTAGAGGGTGGTAGTGGTTGTGATGGTGGTAGAGGGTGGTAGTGATTGTGGTAGAGGGTGTTAGAGGATGGTGGTAGAGATAACCTCTCCTCTCTTTCCTCTCCTTCCTGTCTTCCATATGCCAACAAGAGTCTTCATTAAAGGTAAAAGTGATGTTAAATGTTCATTTATCCATTTCATTAGTTCTTTATATTCATTTCTCATTGTTTTCTGTATGTAACACTATAGTTATTCTCTATAAAATGTAATTTTTGTTAGTATTTTTGGGTGTCTGGAATGGATTAATTGGATTTACATTATTTCTTATGGGAAATATTGTTTCAGTTTTCGTTGAATTCAGTTTTCGTCAGACTTTCTGGAACGAATTAATGACGAAAATCAAGGTTCCACTGTAAATACGTCTTTAAATCTCATGTTGAGCTCTTCACATACTTTTTGGTTATTTCCTGTGAGCTCCCCATCTTCCTCAACCTGATTACCTGGTCCTTGACTGTTGTTTTCCTCCTGATGTGGCCATACAACAGCTTCGGGTCAGTGTTGTTTTTGTACTGTCGTTGGGCTTCCCTCATCTGTGCATACTCGTTTCTGGCTCTTTGACTAATCTCTTTATTTTCCTGGGTCCTTTGTCTTCTGTACTTTTTCTGATTCTCCAGCGCACTTAGTTTTTGCCTCCCTACACCTTTGGGTGAACCAAGGGCTCATTCTGGTCTTTCCATTACTTCTGTTGCCCTTGGGAACAAACCTCTCCTCTGCCCCCTTGCATTTTGTTGTCACATAGTCCATCATTTTGTCTACTGATTTTCCCACCAATTCTCTTTCCCACTGAATCTTTTACAGGAAGTTCCTCATGCCTGTGTAGTCCTCCCTTTTGTAGATTATCTTTTCCCATTTCCCATCCTACTCCTGTTACCCTCTCCACTTGTAACTCTACTAAGTATTCAGAGCTCAGAACCACGTGATCACTAACTCCGAGGGGCTTTTCATATGTGATGGCCTCAATGTCCGAGCTTCTCAAGGTGAATACGAGGCCCAGTCTTGCTGGTTCATCCTCACCTCTCTATCTGGTAGTGTTCCTAACATGTTGATGCATGAGGTTTTTCCAGTACCACATCCGTCATCTTGGCTCTTCATGTTTCGGGACTCCATGTGGCTCCAGGTTTTCCCAATCTGTCTCCTTGTGATTGAAATCACCCATAACTAGTAACTTTGCTCTACCAGTGTGAGCTCTTCTGGCCACCTCAGCTAGTGCGTCCACCATTGCTCTGTTGCTCTCTTCACACTCTTCTCTTGGCCTCCTGCAATTCTGTTGCAGGTTGTACATCACTGCAATTACAGTGGAACCTCAAATTTCGAACGTATCGCTTATCGAACTTTTCGAAAACTGACCGCTTTTTTCGAACCAACTTTGTCCCTATTATCGAACTCACCCCTATTTTCGAACCACCGGGTACCGGACCTGTCCGCCAGCCTGCTCTGTCCACGTCCCCATGCTGGCGCCATGAGGCAGTCTGCCTTTGTTGATGCTTGAGTGAACACTAACCTGCGGTCTCGTTCAAACATTTTATGATTAATTCATTGTGCTTAGTGCTTGTGGAACTTTGAAATAAGCTACCATGGGCCAAAGAAACTGGCTAGTGGTACCCCTGTGGGAAAGAAAGTGAGAAACACCATAGATGTAAAGAAGGAAATAATACAGAAGTATGAGAGTGGTGTGCGACTTGTTGAGCTTGCCAGGATGTATGGGAAAAACAAGATTTACCTCAAGTGGAATGATGTCCAAATGTTTGTGGAGAAGCACCACCCTGAGCAAACTGAAACACTCCATCTTTGCAACAAGTTCAGTGACAGAACCATGTCCCATTTTAGGGAAATCTTAAAGAGGTGCCAGAAACAGAGGACTGGACAGTTATTTTGTGAGACAGGGGTCCAGTGACTCTCAAGCTGGTCGTAGTGGCATTAAAAGACAGAGAAGGGAAGTAACTCCAGAGAGGGCTTTGATACCAAAAAGTCCTTACGGAGGGGGATTCTCCTTCCAAACACTAACCCCAACTCCGTCTCTCCTCCCTATCTTCCAGATGCCATCACTAGTCTTCAATAAAGGTAAGTAAAAATGTTATTTGTATGTTAATTTAAATTTATTAATAATTGTACATTATATTTGTTGTGTGTATGTAAAACTAAAATGTAATATTATCTATAAAATGTATTTTTGGGTTTTTGGAACGTATTAATTGTATTTCCATTATTTCTTATTGGAAATATTGCTTCGCCTTTCAAACTTTCGACTTTAGAACTAGCTCCTGGAACGGATTAAGTTCGAAATTTGAGGTTCCACTGTACCACCTTAGGTCCCCCAGACTCAGTTGTGCCTACTATGTAGTCCCTTTCGCCCATTCCGTCCATTTCCTCAAATCCCCATTGGTTTTTAATGAGCAGTGCAACTTCTCCCCCTCTGCTCCTATCTTTCCTTAGGATCTGATATCCGGGTGGGAAGATTGCGCCTGTTATCATTCCAGTGAGTTTTGTTTCCATCCACATTCGTATACCAAACCTTCAACTTCTTTTCTAAAACTGTGGTCTGGGGAGTAGTTGGGGTTGGGGGAATGGGGTACCTGGTGGGGAACTATGGTGGGTCAGTGGGTACGGTGTGTGGGTTTTGGGTTAGTGTGCTTGGTTGCATTGGGGTTGTCATGGTTGAGGCCCTTATGTAGGTTCTGAGGGAGGTTGTATTTGCACCTCCTCCTGAGTCTGGGTTCTCCTGCCCATCACCATCTTTGCCTCTCTTTCTTCTTTGCATCTTTGTATCCTCTCTCTCAGTTTCTGCCTTCTTGTGTTCTGTTGTGGTCAAGGTACATAAGAACATAAGAACATAAGAAAGGAGGAACACTGCAGGAGGCCTGCTGGCCCATACTAGGCAGGTCCTTTACAATTCATCCCACTAACAAAACATTTGCCCAACCCAATTTTCAATGCCACCCAAGAAATAAGCTCTGATGTGCAAGTCCCACTCAAATCCAACCCCTCCCACTCATGTACTTATCCAACCTAGATTTGAAACTACCCAAAGTCCCAGCCTCAATAACCCAACTAGGTAGACTGTTCCACTCATCAACTACCCTATTTCCAAACCAATACTTTCCTATGTCCTTTCTAAATCTAAACTTACCTAATTTAAATCCATTACTGCGCGTTCTCTCTTGGAGAGACATCCTCAAGACCTTATTAATATCCCCTTTATTAATACCTATCTTCCACTTATACACTTCGATCAGGTCTCCCCTCATTCTTCGTCTAACAAGTGAATGTAACTTAAGAGTCTTCAATCTTTCTTCATAAGGAAGATTTCTGATGCTATGTATTAATTTAGTCATCCTACGCTGAATGTTTTCTAACGAATTTATGTCCATTTTGTAATACGGAGACCAGAACTGAGCTGCATAATCTAGGTGAGGCCTTACTAATGATGTATAATGATGTACAACCTTCGGTATGCCAGTGTGTCCCTTAGTTGTGCTTTCTCCTTCAGGATTGTGTTTCAAGCCGATTCTTCCTTGAAAATTACTTTGATTGGCCATTTTTTCCTCTTGCAAACCCCCCTATTCTCAGAAAATTTGTCAGCTGGGTCATGTCATCCTCTCTTATTACTTTCATGATACCTTCAATTGATTTTTTTCTTCCCCTGTTTTCTTGCTGCACAAGTTCCCCCTTCAACTTCCTGGAACCCATAAAAAGCTTTTCCTGGGCACTTCTGTGGTCTGTTAGGGCCTCTGTGTATAGCTTAGCTCTTTCATTTTCTTCAGTCCCTGCGTTTGTTCCTGGTGTGCTCCTTGTCTTTTTCTGGGATCCACGGTGGTCTGATAGGGCTTCTGCATACATTGTAACTCCTTTGTTCTCTACAGTCCCCTTGTTTGTGACTGATGTAGAAGTTCCTGATGTCATACCCATACTGCTCTTTGGTTCTTTAGACCGTTTCAGATTTTTCAGTTCCTCTTCTAAGCTCTGTATCTTAGCTTCTGCTAAGATACAGTGTGTGTGTGTGTGTGTGTGTGTGTGTGTGTGTGTGTGTGTGTGTTTACTCATCTAATTGTACTCAACTAATTGTGGTTGCAGGGGTCAAGACTCGGCTCCTGGCCCCACCTCTTCACTGACTGCTACTGGGTCCTCCCTCTCCCTGCTCCATGAGCTTTATCATACCTCATCTTAAAACTATGTATGGTTCCTGCCTCCACTACATCACTTGCCAAACTACTATTCCACTTCCTAACAACTCTGTGGCTGAAGAAATACTTCCTAACATCCCTTTGACTCATCTGAGTCTTCAACTTCCAATTGTAACCCCTTGTTTCTGTGTCCCATCTCTGGAACATCCTGTCTCTGTCCACCTTATCTATTCCATGCAGTATTTTGTATGTCATTATCATGTCTCCCCTGACCTTCCTGTCCTCCAGTGTTGTCAGACCAATTTCCCTTAACTTTTCTTCGGAGGACATTACCCTTAGCTCTGGAACCAGCCTTGTTGCAAACCTTTGCACTTTCTCTAATTTCTTGACATGCTTGACCAGGTGTGGGTTCCAAACTGGTGCCGCGTACTCCAGTGTGGGCCTGATGTACACAGTGTATAGTCTTGAACGATTCCTTACTGAGGTATTGGAACGCTTTTCTCAGGTTTGCCAGGCGCCCATGTGCTGCAGAAGTTATCTGGTTAATGTGTGCTTCCAGCGATGTGCTTGGTATTAAACCATACCCCCGGCCGGGATTGAACCCGCGGTCATAGAGTCTCAAAACTCCAGCCCGTCACGTTAGCCACTAGACCAGCTAGCCACAATAAGATTCATCCAACTAGGTATATTTCTATACCATAGGAAGGTTAGCACAGGCACCACTGTGACCACAAATGCAAGTTTTTACAGACGAATCTCCAACTAGCGTAGCCCTGACGAACTCTAGCTCAAGTCCCTTCACTGCCGTCAACATGACTCAAGAAATCGTAATGACACGATTGCTGGTCTAGTGGCTAACGTGACGGGCTGGAGTTTTGAGACTCTATGACCGCGGGTTCAATCCTGGCCGGGGGTATGGTTTGTCTGCAATTGTGTCATTACGATTTCTTGAGGCATGCTCGGTATTACAGTGGACCCCCGGCATATGATATTAATCCATTCCTGAGAGCTCATCGTATGCCAAAATTATCGTAAGGTGATTTAATTTTCCCCATAAGAAATAATGGAAATCAAATTAATCCATGCAAGACACCCAAAAGTATGAAAAAAAAAGTTTTAGCACATGAAATATTAAGTTTAATGCACACAAACTGAAGAAGACATGCACAGTTAGTAGTACTTTACTAACAATAGAATACATGACACTTACCTTTAATGAAGATCTGGTGATGATTGATGGGATGGGAGGAGGGGAGAGTGTCGAGTTGTTATTGTTTAGAAGGGGAATCCCCTTCCAATAGGACTTGAGGTAGCAAGTCCTTTTCCGGGGTTACTTCCCTTCTTCTTTTAATGCCACTAGGACCAGCTTGAGAGTCAGTGGACTTCTGTCGCACAACATATCTGTCCATAGAGGCCTGTATCTCTCATTCCTTTGTGACTTTTCTAAAGTGGTTCACAACATTGTCATTGTAATAGTCACCAGTACGGCTTGCAATAGCTGTGTGAGGGTGATATTCATCCATAAAGGTTTTCACCTTTGTCCACATTGTACACATTTCTTTAATCTTTGAAGTAGCCAACTTCTTCAATTTCTCTATCCCCTCCTCTGAAGCAGTTTCCTCAGGTCTGGCCTCTTGCTGTTGAAGATGATCTAGCAGCTCATCAGTGGTTAGTTCTTCATTGTCCTGCTCCACCAACTCTTCCACATCCTCCCCACTAACCTCCAACCCGAAGGACTTCCCCAATGCCACAATGGATTCCTCAGCTGGCATAGGCTTCTCAGGGTTAGCCTCAAACCCTTCAAAATCCTTTTTGTCTACACATTCTGGCCACAGTTTCTTCCAAGAAGAGTTCAAGGTTCTCTTTAGTCACTCCCTCCCAAGCCTTACTTAAAAGGTATACACAATTGAGGATATTAGTGATCCTTCCAAAACTCTTTTAGAGTCAATCGAGTATCTGTGATCACTTCAAAGCACTTTTGAAACATAACTTTTGTGTAGAGATTTTTGAAGTTTGAAATGACCTGCTGGTCCATGGGCTGCAGGAGAGGAGTGGTATTAGGAGGCAAAAAGTTGACCTTAATGAAGCTCATGTCCCCAGAAAGTTGCTCTGCCAAGTCTGTAGGATGACTAGGGGCATTGTCTAATACCAGGAGGCACTTAAGGTCTAATTTCTTTACAATTAGGTAATTTTTCACATTGGGGGCAAATGCATGGTGTAACCAGTCATAGAAAAAGTCCCTAGTGACCCATGCCTTAGTGTTTGCCCTCCACAGCACACACAAATTAGCCTTGAGGACATTGTTTTGCCTGAACGCTCTGGGAGTTTCAGAGTGATACACCAATAAAGGCTTCACTTGTAATCGCCACTAGCATTGGCACACATCAGAAGAGTAAGCCTGTCTTTCATAAGAACATATGAACATAAGAAAGGAGGAACACTGCAGCAAGCCTGTTGGCCCATACTAGGCAGGTCCTTTACAATTCATCCCACTAACAAAACATTTGCCCAACCCAATTTTCAATGCTACTCAAGAAATGAGCTCTGATGTGCAAGTCCCACTCAAATCCAACCCCTCCCACTCATGTACTTATCCAACCTAAATTTGAAACTACCCAAAGTTCTAGCCTCAACAACCCAACTAGGTAAACTGTTCCACTCAACAACTGCCCTATTTCCAAACCAATACTTTCCTATGTCCTTTCTAAATCTAAACTTATCTAATTTAAATCCATTACTGCAGGTTCTCTCTTGGAGAGATATCCTCAAGACCTTATTAATATCCCCTTTATTAATACCTATTTTCCACTTATACACTTCGATCAGGTCCCCCCTCCTCCTCCGTCTAACAAGTGAATGTAACTTAAGAGTCTTCAATCTTTCTTCATAAGGAAGATTTCTAATGCTATGTATTAATTTAGTCATCCTACGCTGAATGTTTTCTAACGAATTTATGTCCATTCTGTAATATGGAGACCAGAATTGAGCTGCATAATCTAGGTTAGGCCTTACTAATGATGTATAAAGCTGCAGTATGACCTCTGGACTTCTGTTGCTTACACTTCTTGATATAAATCCCAGGCACTCCCAGGCTTATGTCCTGGGAGTGCCTCTTCTTCCTGAGTAATGTAGGTCCTGTTTGGCAATTTCTTCCAAAACAGGCCTGTTTTGTCGCAATTAGACATTTGTTCAGGTTTAAATTCTTCACTATCTAGGTAATCCTTGAATTCCTTCACATATTTTTCAGCTGGTTTTTGGTCCAAACTGGCAGCCTCACCATGCCTAATCACACTATGTATGCCACTACGATTCTTAAATCTCTCAAACCAACCTTTGCTGGCCTTAAATTCACTCACATTACCACTAGTTGCAGGCATTTTTTCAATTAAATTCTCATGCAACTAGCCTTTTCACATGTGATCGCTTGGGAGATGCTATCTCCTGCTATCTGTTTTTCATTTATCCACACCAATAACAGTCTCTCAACATCTTCTAACACTTGCGATCTCTGTTTCGAAAACAGACATGCACCTTTTGCAAGAACAGCTTCCTTGATTGCTGTTTTCCTGGCCACTATAGTAGCGATGGTTGATTGGGGTTTGGTATACAACCTGGCCAGCTCCGACATATGCACTCCACTTTCGTACTTTGCAATTATCTCTTTCTTCATTTCCGTAGTAATTAGCACCCTTTTTCTCGCAAGGTTGGCACTAGAAGCTTTCTTGGGGCTCATGGTGACTTATTTTGCAGAAACAAGCACCAAAAACACTGTGATAATATGGAATGTACCGAATGTATGCTTAGATGCGAGCACACTGGCTGGCTTGTAAACACTGGCACGCATGAGGCAGTTCAGGCCCCATGTGGATGCATCTCAGACAAATCACGTGTGGCGGGTTTTTTAACGAGTGGCGAGGAAAAATTTTTGCGTTAAAATGTATCGTATACCAGATTTAATGTATACCAATGCCATCGAATGCCGAGGGTCCACTGTATACTCGCCCCTAGATCTTTCTCCTTCACTGAGGCTTGCAGTCTTTGGCTGCCTAGCCTATATTCTGTGTGCGGTCTTCTTTGGCCTTCCCCGATCTTCATGACTTCGCATTTGGCGGGGTTAAATTCTAGGAGCCAGTTGCTGGACCACGAGTCCAGCCTGTCCAGGTCTCTTTGTATACCTGTCTGGTCTGCATCTGATTTAATTCTCCTCATTAACTTCACATCATCTGCAACCAGGAACACTTGTCATGTCATGTCATTCACATACATGTATATCAAGAATAGCACTGGTCCCAGGACTGACCCCTGTGGGACTCTGCTTTTCACAGGTGCCCACTGTGATACCTCATCATGTACCATGACTCGCTGTTGCCTCCCTGTGTGTGTGTACTCACCTATTTGTACTTGCCTATTTGTGGTTGCAGCTCCTGTGTGTGTGTGTGTGTGTGTGTGTGTGTGTGTGTGTGTGTGTGTGTGTGTGTGTGTGTGTGTGTGTGTGTGTGTATGTATGTATGTATGTATGTATGTATGTGTGTGTTTGTTTGTGTGTGTTTTGTGCCAAATAAGCCAAATTGATGAGCTTTGTCTAAGAAGCAGGGGTTATTTCTGCCGAATAAGTAGAGTAAAAATTTTTTTATGTGATAAATCTTCAAAAATCATTCTCATCAAAAAAATAAATAAAAATATAAGTAATTGATTTTAAGTAATTTTAAATAAATTTAACTAGAGCAATGATGTATTTAGTATAATTAGTCTAAAAATGTGTGAGGTTAGGTTTGGTGTAATGTACAGTAGTAAACCATAAAAGGAAATTTTATGGGCAGTTCAGCCTAAATGATCAATCTAGCTCATTTAACAATCCTGTATTGCTCCATATCTCTAAATGTCCAAACCACCTCAACACACTGTCTTCAGTTCTCTTGATAATAATAATAATAATAATCATAATACTGTTCATGTACTTTATTTCAGCATGATACAGTGTATAAAGGTGAATGACATTTAGGTGTGCATGCAGGAAGCCCCTTAATATGCAGAGCATTTCGGGCAAACTTAAGACTAACTTAAGATTAATAAAGCAGTATCAATATGAGTAATTTTATACATACAGTCATTTGGGTGAGTGTAAGTATAAATTTGGGCATTACAGTGAGTACAAGAGAACTGAATATCCTATTAGTTAATTCTATATAGCTTTTATTAAGTTTAATTGTTTAAGGAGTTACAGGTTTGGTTATGATTATAGGTGATGAGGATTTTAGCATATTAACACAAAAGGGACACAATTAATGTTTTAATGCTTGGAAGGATTACAGAGTAAGACAGAGAGTAGGATAGCAGATGAACAAGGAGGCTTTAGGAAAGGTAGGGGGTGTGTAGATCAAGTGTTTACAGTGAAACATATAGGTGAACAGTATTTAGATAAGGGTAAAGAGGTTTTTTGTGGCATTTATGGATTTAGAAAAGGCATATGACAGGGTGGATAGGGGGCAGTGTGGCAGATGTTGCAGGTTTATGGTATAGGAGGTAGGTTACTGAAAGCAGTGAGGAGTTTTTACGAGGATAGTGAGGCTCAGGTTAGAGTATGTAGGAGAGAGGGAGATTATTTCCCAGTAAAAGTAGGCCTTAGACAAGGATGTGTGATGTTACCGTGGTTGTTCAATATATTTATAAATGGGGGTTGTAAGAGAAGTGAATGCTAGGGTCTTGGCAAGAGGTGTGGAGTTAAAAGATAAAGAATCAAACACAAAGTAGGAGTTGTCACAGTTGCTCTTTGCTGATGACACGGTGCTTTTGGGAGATTCTGAAGAGAAGTTGCAGAAGTTGGTGGATGAATTTGGTAAGGTATGTAAAAGAAGAAAATTAAAAGTGAATATAGGAAAGAGTAAGGTTATGAGGAAAACAAAAGATTAGGTGACGAAAGACTGGATATCGGATTGGAGGGGAAGAGTATGGAGGAGGTGAATGTATTCAGATATTTAGGAGTGAACATGTCAGCAGGTGGATCTATGAAGGATGAGGTGAATCACAGAATTGATGAGGGAAAAAGGGTGAGTGGTGCACTTAGGAATCTGTGCAGACAAAAAACTTTGTCCATGGAAACAAAAAGGGGAATGTATGAGAGTATAGTTGTACCAACACTCTTGTATGGGTGTGAAGCATGGGTGATGAATGTTGCAACGAGGAGAAGGCTGAAGGCAGTGGAGATGTCATTTCTGAGGGCAATGTGTGGTGTGAATATAATGCAGAGAATTCATAGTTCGGAAGTTAGAAGGTGTGGAATTACCAAAACTATTATCCAGAGGGCTGAGGAGGGGTTGTTGAGGTGGTTTGGACATGTAGAGAGAATGGAACAAAACAGAATGACTTCGAGAGTGTATAAATCTGTAGTGGAGGGAAGGCAGGGTAGAGGTCGGCCTAGGAAGGGTTGGAGGGAGGGGGTAAAGGAGGTTTTGTGTGTGAGGGGCTTGGACTTTCAGCAAGCATGCATGAGCATATTTGATAGGAATGAATGGAGACATATTGTTTTTAATACTTGACGTGCTGTTGGAGTGTGAGCAAAGTAACATTCATGAAGGGATTCAGGGAAACCGGCAGGCCGGACTTGAGTCCTGGAGATGGGAAGTACAGTGTCTACACTCTGAAGGAGGGGTGTTAATGTTGCAGTTTTATAACTGTAGTGTAAAGCACCCCTCTGGCAAGACAGTGATGGAGTGAATGATGATGAAAGTTTTTCTTTTTCGGGCCACCCTGCCGTGGTGGGAATCGGCCGATGTCTTAATAAAAAAAAAAAATAAGGATTGCAGATATTGAGAACAAGATTATATTATTTTACATTTGTTCATGACACTAAGAATATGGAAAAGACAGTGGCTCTGGAGATTTCTGGCAGAGAGTTCCAGATTTTGGGTCCTTTTATGTACATTGCATTTTTGAAGAAATTTAGCTGGACATGGGGAATGTTATAGAGATTTTTGTACCTAGTATTGTCTCTGGGTCATAGTGCAGCTTTCAAGAAAGTGCTTCTGGTCGGGATTAATATTAGAATTTATTGTTCTGTAAATGTAGGATGCTCAGTCGTAAGAGTGGGAGGGGGGGTGTTTAGAAGTGGACTGTGTGACCATTCAAACTGCAGCTTTTTGTTGGGTTATTATTGGCTTTAGGTGAATTGTTGTTGTGGATCCCCAGGTACAAAGAGCATAGGTGAGGTAGGGGTGAATGGTATAATGTAAGTAGTGCTGTTTGTGATACATAATAACATATCTTTGAAAGGATGCCAGCTGTTTTTGATGTTTTTTTGTTGTCTTGGATATTAGTGTTGAATTTCAAGTTGCTGTCAGGGTGCAGACCCAGAAATTTTCCCTCATTATGTTTATCAATATGAGTATTGTTAATCATAATGTTTAGTTGGACATCACTTTTGTTAATGTTAAGTGTAAGTTTATGTAGTAGTAGTTAGTATGTTGTAGTAATCCTGCACCTCCTCATAATCTCCAAGCTACAAATTCTCTGCATAATAATTACACCACACATTGCCCTCAGACATGACATCTCCACTGCCTCCAGCCTCTTCCTTGCTGCAAGAATTCCCTACCCAAAATGCACATTCACCCCACTCACCCCCCTTCCCTGCTCAAACACTCACATGGGTATCCACCCTCTCACCTTCCTTCCCAGCTCAAACCCCATACCTCTCCTATTCTCCAGGTGCTGTTTACCCTCATAAATTTAGCTTGTCCTCTTGAATATAATAAAGCTAAAAGTATACGAGATGTAGCTATAATTGGAAACACATATACACCTTATTTCAGTTTATGTAAATAGCTAACCCTATCACTGTTTCATGTAGATTTACATTACTGAGGCCATGGGCACTTATGTAGATATGTTTCTTAATCACAGTACATTTAACTAAACAGTGAGTGATAAACTTTGGTCTAGATATGAGAAAATGGGTGTGCGATGGGTGTGCACAGTAAAAAAAATTCTGCTGCACACAGTGCATAATGGGAACAGCTAACCTCAGACTTTGTGTTTGGGTTAATATAGCAACTCTGAGGCATCTTCTGTAGTGCTTTTTATGGTTTTATTGGCTGTTTCTTGGTATCAATTGATAGGAAGACATACTGTACTAGGAAAATAGAGATTAGGTTGGTCAGTTTCAGACTGGAAGTGGAGTGAACTGGATCAAAAAATGGCAGCAATATATGATTTTTTGGCAATTTTCCTGAGGAAGGGTAGGGGACCCCCTGACTCCCCAGTCTGTTTTATAGGTTTTTCTTGGGTCTGCTTCAATTATTGAGGCTGCCTAAAACAGCTAATCATTTTTGGTTATATATTATCAAATGAAAAATAAGGAAAGGCTTCGACTTTTTGTGAGATGACGGATTCAAAATAGAGGAAATGTGTCATATAGAGAGGCCTGGGGATGTGATTAATGAACAGAGGAAAGGTTGCTTAAGTGGCTGGAATGCCTAAAATGTTTATTTTGGATTGGAATTTGTTGAATTTTGTGTAAAATTTTGTATAAAATTGAGTGCTTTATAGCACTCAGAAGTCTATAATTGGGCAGTTTCTCATGCTTAATTAATAGAATGCAATGCATACTAGCAAAATAGCTAGGAATTAGGTTTAAACAATGGAACTGGCCAAAAATAGCCCTCAAATTGGGCAAAATTGTTGATATGCAGAGTGCTCCCAGTCCTCCAACTTTGTGCCTGCAAAATTCTATGAATTTTCCATAAAATTTCACATTTTTGGTTATTACCTTTAGAAAAAGATTCTCTACCACTTAAGAAGATAAAATATTTTTTTATTTAAGAAAAATTGCAACATTGACAGGGGGCGGGGATTGTTACTGTGCAAGGGTTAAATTGCAATTGATGCCTTAATTAAGGGAGTTTTAATTTTCTTTGTTAAATACTACTTAAATTCTAGATAACAAGGAAAAGTGTTAAAATATAATCATGACTGGCGAGCATTTAAAATAAAAATTTCAAAATTAGCCAGATTGCATACATGCAATATGATTAGTACATATACCATACTGTACTGTCATTAAAATGTTCAAAGTCTATTTTATTTATAGTTATGGACTTAGATAATGTTCTCTCTATTGATAATTTTTCATTGCCATGGGTTTGTTATACACTTTAAGTATATCTGAATACAGTATTAATAATTTCTGTATATAGATAAGCAATTCTCAAGGATACTTTTCACTACAGTGTTGTACCTAGTCATGTCTTCATCTGGAAAATTACTAATGCTTTTATTACATTTTATAGTTCCTTCTCTTCTTTCAGTGAAAAAAGTAGCATGAATTGTGTATCAAAATAAGAATGACTAAGAAGGTCCTGTAAGAAAAACTGAAATTACATTGATGTTAAAATTTCTGAGGAGATCATAAACTGTTGAGGCAAGAATGAGGGGAGGTGGAGGGCGTGGAAGGGGCAGGAGCTATGATCCACGCACCTATGGCATGGTACGTCTACACTACATCAACTCACAGCCATCACATTTAAGATTCATAATTACTGCTACAGTTATTTTATAGCAAATTTTTGCACTTTTGTAGGCAGAAAAATGTTAATTTTTCTATAAGGTATGTAATTTGTTCATAGAGCACATGTCACCCTCCAATGAAACTGTTGCAGTTATCTCAAAATTCTGTATACAGTTTCTTGTTACTTAGTTGAAGAGTTAATGTAGAACCAACAAAAACATGGTCACTGCATTTCATACATACAGTCCTACACCTCTCATGCATGTCTAATTCATTTCCCACTTTGTTAAGCTTAATGTATCCCTAACATATTATATTCTCATTGGCTGCATGTTTTAACCCTTTGACTGTCGCAGGCCCCTTTCTGAAACTGTCATTCTGTGTTGCAAAATATTTGAAAAAAAAAATTATTTTTTCTTATGAAAATGTTAGGATTATTTTACTGAGTGCTTTAAGCCTAAAAAAAATTTTTTGCCATCAGTACTTACCGAGATATAGAGCCACAAATTTGGCAGAAAGTGAGGTGCGTATGGCAACAGCGGCGACTGCTGCCCACCCGGTATTCTTTTATTTACTCTAATTCAAAAGTTTCTTGTATTTTCCAATATTTTTCTTTTCCAAGTAACTTATGTGGCCTGTGAGACCAATGTAAGGTGCATTGTTCAAATATACACTCATTGTTTACAACACAATAACTGAACAAACTTTATCACTGTTAGTTTGTGTATAAAATTTGTGTACACAAACAATACAAAACAATGTTTATTACTCTTGTTCCATAATATATATACATATGTACAGTCACTGAACACGTTCCTAGAACTGCTGCAGCTTGTGGAACTCTTTGAAACATGGGTATATGCAGAGTGGCACTTGACACTCCTCACACATAAAACGAGTGTCTCTGCGTGTTTGTGGGCGTTTCGTGGTATGTGTACATACATAACACCTCTTCTGAGCATTTTTCTTGGCAGTAGTAGGAGGCAGTTGTATGGGGTAGTGATCACCAGGCCTGAAACGAGATGGCGTGTGTTGGTAATTTCGTGGGCACTGGTCTATTGCAGGTGTTGCTCCTTGGTACTTTGCGATTATTTGTCTGATTACTGACAAACAAAAATCACCATATTTTGGCGTTTTGTTGGTCCTCAACTTGTATATGTTATAAGCATTTAGCATGGAGATATCAACAAGATGAAAAAAAAGTTTTATATACCACTTATAACCCTTGCGTACACAATCAGCAAACCCAATCTGCATGTCACATTTGTCCACTAAGCGCATATTGAGGTTGTAGTCCATGACAGCTGCAGGCTTTAGAATGGGTTCATTGGTCTCTCTGTTGTGCCTTCCACTGTGTGCCATTTCGTTTCAGTGAACTGATGTCAACAATGTGACATCACGTTTGTTATGCCACCGAAATGCCATGATGTCATTGGCAGCAAAGGCTTGCACCTCACCTCTGTGAGTGCCAGCGTTGAACCTTGGCATATGTTTACGATTACCACGCACTGTGCCACACATCTGTCAAGTTCACTCGCAAGAAATCACTGAGTAAGGGGCTTGTGTACCAGTTATCAGTAAATAACATATGCCCCTTACCAAGATATGGTTCCATCATTGTTCTAACCACATCACCAGAGATACCCAATAACTTCATGGTATCTCTCAAAGTATTACTGCCAGTGTACACAATGATATCCAAAACTAGACCACTTCTGCAATCACACAGTACAAATAACTTTATACCAAAGTGCTTCCTCTTGCTTGGTATATATTGCTTGAGTGAGAGTCTTCCTTTGAATAAAATCAAGGACTCGTCAATAACAAGCTTCCTGAAGGGATAAAAATACATGCAGCACTTTTGTTTCATGTACATAAACACATTTCTCATCTTATATAACCTGTCAGTTCTGTCAGCCCTGGTTTTGTCTGAAAAGTGTAACATACGTAACAGTATCAAGAAACGATTGACACCTATAATGTCACTAAAACCTGGAGTTGAAATCAGGCGTTCTGTTGCCCAGTATGTGGTGACAGTGTGCTTATACACATGTGGCATAAGCATTATTGTGGCAAAAAGCAGGTACATCTCTGCCACAATTGTCTCCTTCCACTGGTGTAGCTGTGATCTTGGTGAGAGAATTGTATTTGCCATGGTGTATTCATAGTATGTGTTGGTTTCCCTGACAATGATGTCCATCAGGGGTTCATCGAAGAATAACTCAAAGCATTGCAGTTCACTAGCATTGTTCCTAAGTGGACATGATGGCTTTATTCCACTTTGTGTTTCATCAAAGTCATGGGGACTGGGAACAAACTCGTCACCTTCCTGCCAATCCCAGATGCAGTCTGCTGGTGGGTTCTGGATATTGTAACGTGGTTGTCGTTGTGCAGGTTGTGGTTGTGTAGGTTGTGGGAGTGTGGGGTTGGGTGAGGCTGGTTGTTGTTGTGCAGAGTCAGCAGCGTGGGTAGTAGCGTGGCCCACTGCTGGTGCCACATGGGTCGTGCCACCATCACTATCACCACCACTGCCTGCTGCCTCACTCACATCATTCATACCCATCGTAACAATATCGTCATCTTCACTATCAGGTCATGGTGTAGGGCCACAGGATGTGCTTCCAGAGTTTCTCCTCACCCTTGGAACAGCATATGAAACTACCAGACCGCATGCTACGTCGTACATACTGCCACTTCACTGGGGAATATTCACCCTCACTGTCACAACTAGAACTGCTTTCACTAACCTTGAAATCACTATCACTATCATTATCACATTCACTGCTAACATCTGGGTCTTGTACACGACCAAATAGTTTCCTCTTTCGTCCTGGTACAGGTGAACGTAAACGTGAACAAGCCGACCCAGCACCAGAGGTGGAAGGTTGTGGGTCATCTGGGTTTTCATCACTAATTACGTCATCCTGGGCACTTTTTTCGGTCACACTCACTTCAAAACCCTGGAATTCACTGTCACTGACATTTTCATCGCTGTTAGAGCTATCACTTGGGAACAAAAGACCTCCAATCCATCGAGGAGAGAGGTACTTGTTACCGCAAGGCATGGTGAAAATGGACTACCAAGATGGTGTTCCCACAATGCACTGCTGAGTCCCAGATTTTTTCACAGGGTGCACACCCACCACTGAGACCCGTTCTCTCTCATGTAGGCCTACCAGGCCTTTCCCGCTTGATTTGAAGTCGCTAGAATTTATGCCTATAAATATGTCAGAAACAGTGGCGTGTAAGACGTATTTATACGGCGTAAACAGTCAAAGGGTTAAAGATCTTGTTCCTTGTATACATGCATCTCTCATCATGTTATTTAATCTTTATTTTTTTTTTCAATTTTTACAGTAAATCTTCAGAGAAAAATATGCAAAGTGAATATACATGACCTACAGTATATATTTTATACAGTCTCTCCTCACTTAATGATGGAGTTCTATTCCTAAGAGTAGGTCAGTAAATGAATTAGTTGTTAAGCGAGGAACGTACTGTACTGGTAATGGGTTTGTGTCAACCATCTTTAGATATTGTTTTAATATCACCTTTGCACCATGTTTAATATTTTTAATATATTTTTAAATGCTTGTACAATAATGTGCTGTATATTGTAATAAACAGAATAGAGGAAATCGGCTCTAATATTCATTACTTAGGTATGCATACTGGTCAAAAAGCTGGTTGTAAGCCCAAGGGGTCATTAACCCTTTCAGGGTCCACAGGCCCTCTCTGAGACTTGTTCTCAGGGTCTCCCAAATTTAAAAAAAAAAAATATTTTTTCTTATGAAAAGATAGAGAATCTTTTCACGATCATAATGACACCAAAAGTATGAAATTTGATGGAAAACTTACGGAATTATGCTCTCGCGAAGTTAGCTGTCTTGACGATGTTTACACATCTGTGATTTTGCCCACTTTGAGCCCTATTTTCGGCCAATTCCAGTGTACTAGTCAACAAAAATCATAACTATTTCACTAGAACTCCATTTTTTCTATCGAATGAGTACAAGAAACCACCCATTTACCGATTTCAACTATCCAATACAGTGGTCAGAATTTAGCAATTTTGCCAATCTCACACACATTTCAAAAGATGCCAGTTTCTGAATAGGGTCCAGAATAAACAAGAAAGACATTCCTGGCACTAAAATAACATTTCCTCTGTTCATTAGTCACGTCCCCACGCCCCTCTTACATTCTTTTGCTTTTCACTTTGAATTTTTATTCTCACAAAAAAATAGAAGATTTACTGTTATGCAGACTACTGCATTAGTGTAGAAATGGTATAAATAATATCAGCGCACTTGTGAAAGAATATTAGACTCACCAGTTGACGTGTATTGAACGCATAGCACGATTTGTTTACTTTTGAACTTTGGTAAAAATCAAACATTTCTGCTACGTTGAGCTCAATTTCAAGGTACTTTTCATTGTAAAACCAGTCAAAATCATCTCTATTTCTGTAATATGTCTTCCATTCTATAAAATGAGACCAGGAAAACTAGAATACAACAATAAATACCATACAAAAATACAGTGGACCCTCAACCAGCGATATTAATCCGTTCCTGAGAGCTCATTGTTAATCAAAATAATCGTTAGTCAAGTTAATTTTCCCCATAAGAAATAATGGAAATCAAATTAATCCATGCAAGACACCCCAAAGTATTGAAAAAAAAAAAATTTACCACATGAAATATTAATTTTAATACACACAAACTGAAGAAGACATGCACAGTTACATGACACTTACCTGGTGATGATTGATAGGATGGGAGGAGGGGAGACCGTTGATCTTCTTAGTGTTTAGAAGGGGAATCCCCTTCCATTAGCACTTGAGGTAGCAAGTCTTTTTCTGGGGTTACTTCCCTTGTTCTTTTAATGCCACTAGGACCAGCTTCAGAGTCACTGGACTTCTGTCGCACAACATATCTGTCCATAGATACCTGTACCTTTCGGTCCTTTATGACTTTCCTAAAGTGGTTCACAACATTGTCAGTGTACAGGTTGCCAACATGGCTTGCAGTAGCTGTGTCAGGGTGATTTTCATCAAAAAAGGTTTGCACTTCAAGCCACTTTGCACAAATTTCCTTAAGAAGTAGGCAACTTCTTCAATTTCTCTATCCCCTCCTCCGAAGCAGTTTCCTCAGGTCTGCCCTCTTGCTGTTCAAGATGATCTAACAGCTCATCAGTGGTTAGTTCTTTATTGTCCTCCTCCACCAGCTCTTCCACATCCTCCCCACTAACCTCCAACCCCAAGGACTTCCCCAATGCCACAATGGATTCCTCAACTGGCATAGGATTCTCAGGGTTAGCCTCAAACCCTTCAAAATCCCTTTTGTCTACACATTCTGGCCACAGTTTTTTTCCAAGCAGAGTTCAAGGTCCTCTTAGTCACTTCCTCCCAAGCCTTACCTATAATGTTTACACAATTGAGCATGGTAAAATGATCTTTCCAAAACTCTCTTAGAGTCAGTTGAGTTTCTGAGGTCACTACAAAGCACCTTTCAAACATAGCTTTTGTGTACAGTTTCTTGAAGTTTGAAATGACCTGCTGGTCCATGGGCTGCAGGAGAGAAGTGGTATTAGGAGGCAAAAACTTCACCTTAATGAAGCTCATGTCCCTAGAAAGTCGCTCTGCCAAGTCTGAAGGATGACCAGGAGCATTGTCTAATACCAGGAGGCACTTAAGGTCTAATTTCTTTTCAATTACATAATTTTTCACACTGGGGGCAAATGCATGGTGTAACCAGTCATAGAAAAAGTCCCTAGTGACCCATTCCTTACTGTTTGCCCTCCACAGCACACACAAATTAGCCTTGATGACATTGTTTTTCCTGAACACTTTGGGAGTTTCAGAGTGATACACCAATAAAGGCTTCACTTTGCAATCACCACTAGCATTGGCACACATCAACAGAGTAAGCCTGTCTTTCATAGGCTTATGTCCTGGGAGTGCCTTTTCCTCCTGAGTAATGTAGGTCCTGCTTGCCATTTTCTTCCAAAACAGGCCTGTTTCGTCACAATTAAACACTTGTTCAGGTTTCAGTCCTTCAATGTCTATGTACTCCTTGAATTCCTGCACATATTTTTCAGCCGCTTTGTGGTCCGAATTGGCAGCCTCACCATGCCTTATCACACTATGAATGCCACCTGGCTTCTTAAATCTCTCAAACCACCCTTAACGACGTCATCGGATAACATAAAAATCGGATAATGACACTTTTTGCATCAAAATACTGGCTCAGTTAACAACAAAGAACTTGGTTAAAGTCAATTGTCCTGAACTTGTCTGCTCGGCCTGAGCAGCCCAGCCACTCCATGTACAGCCAGTGTGCCATTATTTACAAGTCAGTGAGGGCGATTCCACTCGTACATGTGATACATTTTGTATTATTCCATTGCTTTTAGTGCTTGTAACTGCTAAATAAACCACCATGGGCCCAAAGAAAGCTACTAGTGTCAGTCCTTTGGTAAAGAGGGTGAGAAACACTATAGAATTCAAGAAAAAGTTTGTAGAAAGATACAAAACTGGTGGTGGTAGTGATGGTGGTGGTTTAGAAAGACACATAAGCAAATACTATGACATATTTATTAGAAAACGTTTCAGTCCTGGGACCTTGATCACTTCTAACATACAGAGGTAGAAAGACATTATATACGTATAGGTGGAGAGTGAGGTGTGATGGACGCATGGTGACCTGAAGAATGCCATGTTGGGATGAGGACGGGTAGACGATGAGATCATGCGACTCCTGTGTTGTTGGTGCTGAAGTATCATGTATGCTAATGTTTTTGAAATTTTGTGGTTTCCAGTGTTACGTTCTATTGTGTTGTTGTCAGTGATTAGTGAGGCTTCTAGGCACCGTCGGCATCTGAGGTCTGGTTCAGTGAGAACGAGTTGTGTCTCATTCCAGTTCATTAAATGTCCTGTGGAGTCTCTGTGGAGGACACAGGCGTACTTTAAATCATCTCTTGTTACAGGCATTTCGATGCTCGTTCAGGTGGACCGCAAGATCTCTGCCTGTCTCACCTACATATTTCTTGGGACAGAATCCACAGGGGATGGTGTAGACGCCTGCTGTAGAAGTTAAAGATGTGGGGCTGCGTTTCGTAGTGAGGTCTTTGATAGATGATGTGTTTATGGTGGAAATGTTGATGTTACTCATAGCAAGTGCCCGGCGAGTATTCGTGGCAACATCACCACATGGGAGCACTATGAACTGCTTAGAGGGCTGTTCCATGGGCGGTTTGTTGAGGATAGCTTGTGCCTTGAGTCTGCAATCTCGGGTGAAGAAAGATGGGAACTGAAGACATGTAAAGGCTTGTGTTATGTAAATACATTCTTCTTCAAGAAATCAAGGGCTGGAGATGCGAAGAGCTCTCAAGAAGAAGCCAATGAGGACTCCTCTTTTAGTGCAGGTGTCTTGGTGTGAATAAAAGTGTATAAGATCGTCCTTGTAGGCAAGACAGGCAGAGATCTTGAGGTCCGCCTGAACGAGCATCGAAATGCATGTAACAGAGACGATTTAAGGTACGCCTGTGTCCTCCACAGAGACTCCATGGGGCATTTGATGAACTGGAATGAGGCACAACTCGTTCTCACCGAACCAGACCTCAGATGCTCACGGTGCCTAGAAGCCTCGCTAATCGCCATCACCGACACAATAGAACGTAACACTGTAAACCGCAAAATTTCAAAAACATTAGCATACGTGATACTTAAGCACCACCAACCCAACAACACAGGAGTCACATGATATCATCGTCTACCCGTCCTCATCCCAACATGGCATTCTTCAGGTCACCATGCGTCACTCACACCTCACTCTCCACCTATATATAATGTCTTTCTACCTCTGTATGTTAGAAGTGATCAAGGTCCCAGGACCAAAACGTTTTCTAATAAATATGTCATAGTGTTTGCTTACGTGTCTTTCTGAACCAACTTGTCGGTATTTATTACCAAGGTTTATACCAGTGATGGTGGTACACCAGCCAGGGTACTTCCCCACATACCAGCCAGGGTACTTCCCTACATACCAGCCAGGGTACTTTCCCTGTGTACCAGCCAGGGTACTTTCCCACACACCAGTCAGGGTACTTTCCCTCATACCAGCCAGGGTAGTTCCCCATATACCAGCCAGGGTACTTCCCCACACACCAGCCAGGGTACTTCCCCACATACCAGCCAGGGTACTTCCCCACACACCAGCCAGGGTACTTCCCCACACACCAGCCAGGGTACTTCCCCACATACCAGCCAGGGTACTTCCCCACACACACATGATTTGATTTGAGTGGGACTTGTACATGAGTGAATAGAATTATCAAAGCTTATTGCTTGGGAAGCATTGAAAATTGGGTTGGGCAAATATGATTCTGTTAGTGGGATGGTTTGTGAAGGACCTGCTTAGTATGGGCCAACAGGGCTGTTGCAGTGTTCCTGCTTTCTTATGTGCAAACTTTTATGGATGAACATCACCCTGACACAGCTGTTGCAGGCCGTGCTGGCAACATCTACAATGACAATGTTGTGTCCCATTTTAGGGAAATTTTAAAGGGACACCAGAAACAGAGCTCTCTGGACAGATTTTTGGTGTGACAGGGGTCCAGTGACTCTCAAGCTGGTCCTAGTGGTATTAGAAAACAAAGAAGGGAGGTAACTGCAGAAAAGGACTTGATACCTAAAGTCCTTATGGAAGGGGATTTCCCTTCCAAACAATTGTAAACTCCTCCATCCTCTGCCCTCCTCCCATCTCATCACTCATCAAATACTACGTCTTCAATAAAGGTAAGTGTCATTTTATTAATTATTAATGTATTTATTCTATTTATTTTATCCATGGGGAAGTGGAATAAGAATCTTTCCTCCATAAGCCATGCGTGTTGTAAAAGTCAACTAAAATGCCGGGAACAATGGGGTAGTAACCCCTTTTCCTGTAAAAATTACTAAAAAGAATAAGAAGAAGAAAATTGTCAAAGTGGGAAGTCTGAATGTGCATGAATGTTGTGGGAATTATAAGAAAGAGATGATTGTGGATGTTATGAATGAGAAGAACCTGGATATCCAGGCTTTAAGTGAAACAAAGCTGAAGGGGGTGGGTGAGTTTCAGTGGAGAGGAATAAATGGGATTAGGTCAGGGGTTTCTAATAGAGTTAGAGCTAAAGAAGGAGTAGCAATAATGTTGAAGGATAAGCTATTGCAGGAAAAGAGGGACTATAAATGTATTAATTCAAGGATTATGTGGAGTAAAATAAAGGTTGGATGTGAGAAGTGGGTTATTGTAAGCATTTATGCACCTGGGGAAGAGAGAAGTATAGAGGAGAGAGAGAGATTTTGGGAAATGTTGAGTAATTGCATGGGGAGTTTTGAACCAAGTGTGAGAGTACTTGTGGTTGGGGATTTTAATGCTAAAGTGGGAAAAAATGTTGTGGAGGGAGTAGTAGGTAAATTTGGGGTGCCAGGGGTAAATGAAAATGGGGAGCCTTTAATTGAGCTATGTGTAAAAAGAGGTTTGGTAATAAGTAATACATATTTTATGAAAAAGAGGATAAATAAATATACAAGGTATGATGTAGCACGTAATGAAAGTAGTTTGTTAGATTATGTATTGGTGGATAAAAGGTTGATGGGTAGGCTCCAGGATGTACACGTTTATAGAGGGGCAACTGATATATCGGATCATTATCTAGTTGTAGCTACAGTTAGAGTAAGAGGTAGATGGGATAAGAGGAAAATGGCAACAACAAGTAAGAGGGAGGTGAAAGTGTATAAACTAAGGGAGGAAGAAGTTCGGGTGAAATTTAAGCAACTATTGGCAGAAAGGTGGACTGGTGCAGGTATGAGTAGTGGGGGGGAAGGGGGGTTGAAGAGGGTTGGAATTTATTTAATAAATAAATAGTTTTAAAAATGCAGTATTAGAATGTGGGGCAGAAGTTTGTGGTTATAGGAGGGTGGGTGCAGGAGGAAAGAGGAGTGATTGGTGGAATGATGAAGTAGAGGATGTGATAAAAGAGAAAAAGGTAGCTTATGAGAGGTATTTACAAAGCAGAAGTGTATACCAGGAAAAGTGTACGGTAGGGTTATTATTGAAAGAATTAGAGGTAAGACAGAATGTAGAATTGCGGATGAGCAAGGAGGTTTTAGAGTGGGTAGGGGATGTGTAGATCAAGTGTTTACATTGAAGCATATATGTGAGCAGTATTTAGATAAAGGTAGAGAAGTTTTTATTGCATTTATGGATTTAGAAAAGGCATATGATAGAGTGGATAGGGGAGCAATGTGGCAGATGTTGCAAGTATATGGAATAGGCAGTAAGTTACTAAATGCTGTAAAGAGTTTTTATGAGAAGAGTGAGGCTCAGGTTAGGGTGTGTAGAAGAGAGGGAGACTACTTCCCGGTAAAAGTAGGTCTTAGGCAGGGATGTGTAATGTCGCCATGGTTGTTTAATATATTTATAGATGGGGTTGTAAAAGAAGTAAATGCTAGGGTGTTCGGGAGAGGGGTGGGATTAAATTATGGGGAATTAAATACAAAATGGGAAATGACACAGTTACTTTTTGCTGATGATACTGTGCTTATGGGAGATTCTAAAGAAAAATTGCAAAGGTTAGTGGGTGAATTTGGGAATGTTTGTAAAGGTAGAAAGTTGAAAGTGAACATAGAAAAGAGTAAGGTGATGAGTGTCTCTATCAAATGATTTAGATAAAGAAAAATTGGATATCAAATTGGGGAGGAGGAGTATGGAAGAAGTGAATGTTTTCAGATATTTGGGAGTTGACGTGTCAGTGGATGGATTTATGAAGGATGAGATTAATTATAGAATTGATGAAGGAAAAAAGGTGAGTGGTGCATTGAGGTATATATGGAGGTAAAAAATGTTATCTGTGGAGGCAAAGAAGGGAATGTATAAAAGTATAATAGTACCAACACTCTTATATCTGTGTGAAGCTTGGGTTGTAAATGCTGCAGCAAGGAGGCGGTTGGAGGCAGTGGAGATGTCGTGTAAGGGCAATGTGTGGTGTAAATATTATGCAGAAAATTCGAAGTGTGGAAATTAGGAGAAGGTGTGGAGTTAATAAAAGTATTAGTCAGAGGGCTGAAGTGGGTTTGTTGAGGTGGTTTGGTCATTTAGAGAGAATGGATCAAAGTAGAATGACATGGAGAGCGTATAAATCTGTAGGGAAAGAAAGGCGGGGTAGGGGTCGTCCTCGAAAAAGTTGGAGGGAGGGGGTAAAGGAGGTGTTGTGGGCGAGGGGTTTGGACTTTCAGCAAGCGTGCATGAGCGTGTTAGATAGGAGTGAATGGAGACAAATGGTATTCGGGACCTGACGATCTGTTGGAGTGTGAGCAGGGTAATATTTAGTGAAGGGATTCAGGGAAACCGGTTATTTTATATAACCAGACTTGAGTCCTGGAAATGGGAAGTGCAATGCCTGCACTCTAAAGGAAGGGTTTGGGGTATTGGCAGTTTGGAGAGAGACGTTGTGTATTTTTATACGTATATACTTCTAAGCTGTTGTATTCTGGGCACCTCTGCAAAAACAGTGATTGTGTGTGAGTGAGGTGAAAGTGTTGAATGATGATGAAAGTATTTTCTTTTTGGGGATTTTCTTTCTCTTTGGGTCACCCTGCCTCGGTGGGAGACGGCCGACTTGTTGAAAAAAAAAAACCCGACAGAATCGGTTAAAGACAAGCTCTCTGGAACGGATTAATGTCGTTAACCAAGGGTCCACTGTAATGATAATAATAATACGCAATAATAGTCACTCCGAGGCATATTAATTATCTTAATTTCATCTTGTCGGTATTGTATACCATTCTTGTACAACTTGTCAGACACTGCAACATCATGGAATCTTGATTCTGAGGACATGTACATAACCTTCACGATACATTACATTACATTACATACATTTCCACCTGACGTTAGTATATAAGTGCCGGGCTCCTTGCTTCTGCTTCAGAATCTCGACGATTATGGTGCTCTTCGCACCAAATCCAAGGTTGAGGGACTGATTACCTCATCTTCTGTATATAGTTCTACTGTCTTCAAGTTATGTCCTGGAATTTGTATTGATAAAGCCACTGGATGGCGAAACGTCTACAATAAAGATACCCAGATGTTGCACATGTGTCTTAATTTCATCTTGTCAGTATTGTATACCATTCTTGTACAACTTGTCAGAAACTGCAACATCAGGGAATCTTGATTCTGAGGACATGTACAAAACCTTCACGACTTCGACGACTGCTACTACAACTAACCCATTTTTTGGGTAGGACCTACTTCCTCTGAGGAATCCCACCTACCAGTGACTATGCTAATGTTTTTGCATGCTATTGTTTTTGAAATTTTGTGGTTTCCAGTGTTACATTCTATTGTGTTGGTGATGGCGATTAGTGAGGCTTCTAGGCACCATTGGCGTCTGAGGTCTGGTTCGGTGAGAACAAGTTGTGTTTCATTCCAGTTCATCAAATGCCCCATGGAGTCTCTGTGGAGGACACAGGCGTACCTTAAATCGTCTCTGTTACAGGCACTTCGATGCTCGTTCAGGCAGACCGCAAGATCTCTGCCTGTCTCGCCTACATATTTCTTGGGACAGAATCCACAGGGAATGCTATAGACGTCTGCTGTAGAAGTTAGAGGTGTCTACACCATCCCCTGTGGATTCTGTCCCAAGAAATATGTAGGCAAGACAGGCAGAGATCTTGGTCCGCCTGAACGAGCATCGAAGTGCCTGTAACAGAGACGATTTAAGGTACACCTGTGTCCTCCACAGAGACTCCATGAGGCATTTGAGGAACTGAAATGAGGCACAACTCGTTCTCACCAAACCAGACCTCAGATGCCGATGGTGCCTAGAAGCCTCACTAATCGCCGTCACTGACACAGAACATAACACTGGAAACCACAAAAATTTCAAAAACATAAGCATACATGATACTTAAGCACCACCAACCCAACAACATGCGTCAGGTCACCATGCGTCTTCAGGTCACCATGCGTCACTCTCACCTCACTCTCCGCCTATATATAATATCTTTCTACCTGTATGTTAGAAGTGATCAAGGTCCCAGGACTGAAACGTTTTCTAATAAATAGTATGTCATAGTGTTTGCTTACGTGTCTTTCTAAACCAACTTGTCGGTATTTATTACCAAGGCTTATACCAATACATATTTTTACTTTTATTGTATTTTTTCTTTTATTTTTAGTACAGTATTTTAATTTTTCAAGTAACTTTTGTGGCCTGTGAGACCAATATAATGTGTAATGTATGTATATCCACTCATTGTATGCAACACAATAACTGTACAAATATTATCATCATTTCAATGTTTACACAACCTGTTTACATAAACCAACAATAAAAAAAGTTGTTTATTACTATTGTTCTATAATATGCACATATACAGCATCTCCTCACTTAGCAAATGACTCGTTTACCGATGCCTCGGACTTACAATGGGGGGTCTGACCAGTATTTGTACCTAAATAATGTATATTAGAGCTGATTTCCTTTATTCTGTTTATTTTAGTATACAGTACAGTGGACCCTTGACCAACGATGGCATCGTCTAATGTTAAATCCGACTAGCGATACATTTTAACGCAAAAATTTTGCCTCGACTAGCGCTAAAAAACTCGACCAACACGATTCGTTCCGTCTGAGACGCGTCCACTTGTGGCCAGTGTTTACAAGCCAGCCAACCACCGTGGTCCCATCCAAACATACAATCGGAACATTTCATATTATCACAGCGTTTTTAGTGATTGCACCTGCAAAATAAGTCACCATGGGCCCCAAGAAAACTTCTACTGCCAACCCTACAGCAAACAGGGTGAGAATTACTATGGATATGAAGAAAGAGATCATTGCTAAGTATGAAAGTGGAGTGCGTGTCTCCGAGCTGGCCAGGTTGTAAACAAAACCCCAGTCAACCATCGCTACTATTGTGGGCAAGAAAACGGCAATCGAGGAAGCTGTTCTTGCCAAAGGTGCAACTATGTTTTCGAAACTGAGATTGCAAGTGATAGAAGATGTTGAGAGACTGTTATTGGAGTGGATAAACGAAAAAACAGATAGCAGGAAATAGCATCTCTCAAGCGATCATATATGAAAAGGCTAGGAAGTTGCATGAGGATTTAATTAGAAAAATGCCTGCAACTAGTGGTGATGTGAGTGAATTTAAGGCCAGCAAAGGTTGATTTGAGAGATTTAAGAATCGTAGTGGCATACATAGTGTGATAAGGCATGGTGAGGCTGCCAGTTTGGACCAAAAAGCAGCTGAAAAATATGTGCAGGAATTCAAGGAGTACATAGACAGTGAAGAATTGAAACCTGAACAAGTGTTTAATTGTGACACTGACAGTGTTGTGAAACACTTTAGGAATGTCATAAAGGAACGGGAGGTACAGGCCTCTATGGACAGATATGTTGTGCGACAGAGGTCCAGTGACTCTCAAGCTGGTCCTAGTGGCATTAAAAGAAGAAGGAAAGTAACCCCGGAAAAAGACTTGACACCTCAAGTCCTAATGGAAGGGGATTCCCCTTCTAAACACTAACACCATCCATAGTCTCCCCTCCTCCCATCCCATCAATCATCACCAGATCTTCAATAAAGGTAAGTGTCATGTAATTGTACATGTCTTCTTCAGTTTGTATTAAAATTAATATTTCATGTGGTAAAATTTTTTTTTTTCAATACTTTTGGGTGTCTTGCACAGATTAATTTGATTTCCATTATTTCGTATGGGGAAAATTAACTCGACTAACGATAATTTCGATTAACGATGAGCTCTCAGGAACGGATTAATAAACATTTAAAAATATACCAAAAATGTTATAAATGGTGCAAAGGTGACATTAAAACAATATCAAAGATGGTTGACACAAACCCACTACCATTATAGTACAGTGGTCCCTCAATAATCGTCCGGCCTGAAAGTCGTCCATTTTGGAAATAGTCCCGTTATTTCGTCAAAACATTGGCTCGTAAATGGTCCATTAACTCGCTAATCGTCCTTCGTCCGGGATGCGTACTCGTGCTCTGAGCCGCCTGGGCCTGCCTTCCCAGCCAGTGTGCCAGTGTTTACCAGTGAGCGACGGTTCCCTCACATGCTCCTACGAAATATTTCATAATATTCCATTGATTTTAGTGCTTGCAAGTGCTAAATAAGCTACCATGGCTCCAAAGAAAGCTTCTAATGCCAGCCCTTTGGTAAAGAATGTGAGAAACACATAAAATTTATGAAAAAGTTTGTAGAAAAATACAAAGGTGGTGGTGGTAGAGTGGAAGCAGTTGTGATAGTGGTTGATGGTGGTAGTGATAGTGGTAGAAGGTAGTAGTGATGATGGTAACAGTTGTATTAGTGGTAGAAGGTCGTAGTGATGGTGGTAGAGGGTTCCTTCTTTAGTGATTCAGCGATTCTACTAACTCCTCCAATGTTGTTGGAGTTATATAGGGCTACAGAAAGCACCACCGCCTCAGCTGCTGCTTCACCACCATTATGGACGGCTTACTCTCAGTGGCCCTTATATATATACCCAACAACAACAACACAACACAACACCTCTTGTGACATACGTAATGACTTATTTTATTCATTCTAGTGTATATTCCATGTTTCTATGTTATTAATATTGTTTATTATGTCATATTAGTTGAATTGTGATAGATAAATAAGCCTTAGAGTTGATATTAGTGTCATATTCTCCAACAATAAACTTGCCATCCCTCCCTCACACAAACAAGTCTCCAATAAGAACATAAGAAAGGAGGAACACTGCAGTAGGCCTGCTGGCCCATACGAGGCCGGTCCTTCACAAATCCAACCCACTAACAGAACAAATGCTACCCAAGCAATAAGCTCAGGTGCAAGTCCGACTCAAATCTAACCCCTCGCACTTGTGTATTTCTTCTTCTTTTTTTCAACGTACCAGCCGTATCCCACTGAGGTGGGGTGGCCCAAAAGGAAAAACAAGTTTCTCCTTTCAAATTTAGTAATATATACAGGAGAATGGGTTACTAGCCCCTTGCTCCCGGCATTTTAGTCGCCTCTTACGACACGCATGGCTTATGGACGAAGAATTCTGGTCCACCTCCCCTTGGAGATAAGAGGAAACAAACAAGAACAAGAACTAGAAAGAAAATACAAGAAAACCCAGAGGGGTGTGTATATATATATGCTTGTACATGTATGTGTAGTGTGACACAAGTGTAAGTAGAAGTAGCAAGATGTACCTGAAATCTTGCATGTTTATGAGACAGAAAAAAGACACCAGCAATCTTACCATCATGTAAAACAATTACAGGCTTCCGTTTTACACTCACTTGGCAGGACGGTAGCACCTCCCTGGGCGGTTTCTGTCTACCAACCTACTACCTAGGACTTGTGTATTTATCCAACCTAAATTTGAAACTACCCAAGCCATAGCTTTTAGAACATAAGAAAGGAGGAACACTGCAATAAGCCTGTTGGCCCATACTAGGCCGGTCCTTCACAAATCCAACCCACTAACAGAACAAATGCTACCCAAGCAATAAGCTCAGGTGCAAGTCCGACTCAAATCCAACCCCTCTCACTCATGTATTTATCCAACCTAAATTTGAAACTACCCAATGTTTTAGCTTCGATCACCCTACTAGGCAGACCGTTCCACTCATCAACTACCCCTATTACCAATGTTCATTTATACATTTTATTAGTGCTTTACATTTATTTGGCATTTTTTTCTGCATGTAAATCTATATTTATGCTAGGGAAGTGACCCCTGAAGTGACCTAGAGTCCTTATGGAGGGGGATTCCCCTTCCAAACAATAACCTCTCTTCCCTCTCTCCTCCTCCCTGTCTTCCATTCATCAACAACAGCTTTCAATAAAGGTAACTGTCATGTTGAATGTTCATTCTTTTGTGCATGTAAATCTATCTTTTAGGTAAAAAAAAAATTGTTGTTGATACTTCTGGGTGTCTGGAACGAATTAATTGGATTTACGTTATTTCTTATGGGGAAAATTGATTCGAAAATTGTCTATTCGGATAATAGCGGATTAAGGACGATAATTGAGGGACCACTGTACGCTCCTCACTTAGCGATGAATTCGACGTGGTGTTAGGAATAGAACTCCATTGTTAAGTGAGGAGAGGCACCTTCCTAGAACTGCTACAGCTAGTGGAAGGTTATTGTGTGTGTTTGGCCTTTGTTGTGTGTGCTGAGAGAGACGTGGCTGTTGTCACAGTGGCGCATTACAAAATCACTACCACCCATTACCACACCTTCTTCCCCATCACCCACATGGAAATAAATCACTTAGTCTGACTTTTTTGGGTTTCCTAGGTTGATGGTTGTCTGGGTCATCCTTCCTACCTGCCTTCCTTCCTTTCTTCCTTCTTTCCTTCCTTCCTTCCTTCCTTCCTTCCTTCCTTCCTTCCTTCTTTTCTTCCTTCCTTCCTTCTGGTTTCCTGGGCATTGCTTTCGGTCGCAAACCCCTCGAAACCATGAAATTCATCTTCACTGTTACCTCATCTGTGTTAGAACTGTCACCTGGGAAGAGAAGAGTCCCAGTTTGCCGGGGAATGAGGTATTTCTTACTGCGAGGCATGGGAAACAAGGTGTGTTGAAATGGCGTTCGCACAGTGCACCACTGGGTCCACGATTTTTTTTATACTGCACACTGACCACGCAGACCCATTCTCTCACATGCAGGCCTACCAGCTTTCTCCCGTTAGATTTGAAGCCACTAGAATTTTGGCGTAGTATTACATTCCTGATGCTGGCTCTCAAGCTGTAATGTTATGGAACTGACAGTGAAAGGGTTAATTAATATTAGGGCTCATGACTCACAATCTACTTAACAAGATTTATATATGTCTCCTTACACCTGCTTCCCTCTTCACTTAGCACTAAGTTGGTACCCTTGTATTAGTTGACTATTGGGAATAATATCAAGGAAGATGGTAGTATACCATATACATATAGGACTGGGCTTTGAAATGAGCTGGGGGTAGGATTACAGCTTTTAACCTTTAAATGCAATTATATTCAAAAAACAGGGCTAAGGATGAACATTCAGTGGAAGAAGGTGGTAACAATGAAGCTGATTACTGAAAAGGCAAGTGACATTAACTGGCTTTATAAGAGGACTGTAATGCTTTTTCCAGTTGTAATAATTTTTAACATACTGGCCATCTCCCACCTTGGTTGGGTGACCCAAAAAAGAAGCACTTTCAACATTCACACTGTAACTGTCTGTCCAGAGGTGCACAAATACGAAAGTTCAGATGTCCCTCCAAGTGTAACAGGAGTAATTAATGGATACTATTGAAAGGTTTTATACAGAGCAAATCACTGAAATAACCACATTATACAGTGAAACCCCAAATATCGGCCGTAATTCGTTGCAGAAGGTCGGCCTAAATCCAAAAAGGCCTAAATTCGAGGCAGTATTTCCCATAAGAATTAATGTAAATGAAATTAATCCGTTCCAGACACCCACTAATAATAATAAAAAATACATTTTTTAAAGTTTAACTATGGTATTACATACACAAAACAATGACAGTTTCATATAAATGAACATTTAACCCCTTGACTGTCGCAACCCCCAATCCTGAGGTGTCTCCTGGTGTCGCAAAATTTAAAAAAAAAAAAAATTTCTTATGAAATGATAGAGAATCTTTTCCCGATTGTAATGACACCAAAAAAAACGAAATTTGATGGAAAACTGACGGAATTACTCTTTCGCGAAGTTAGCGACGTCGGCGATATTTACAAATCGGCAATTTCGCCCACTTTGAGCCCTGTTTACTGCTAATTCCATTGTTCCAGTCAACCAAACTCATAGCTATTTCTTTAGAACTCTGTTTTTTCTATCGATTGAGTACAAGAAACTGCCCATTTACCAATTTCAACTACCTAATAACGTGGTCAGAAATTTGCAATTTGGCCAGTTTCACGAAAACTAAAAAATATGACAATTTCAAAATAAGGTCCAGAATGAACAATGCAGACATTCCTGGCTCTAAAATAACATTTTCTTTGTTCATCAGTCATGTCTCCAGACCCCTCTGATATTACTCTTGCTTTCTATTTTGAATTTTTATTCAAACAAAAAATAGATTTACTATTATGCAGACTACTGCAATACTGTAATAATTGTATAAATAATGTCAACCCATTCATGACTGCATATTAGAATGGCTAGTTGGACATTTATTGGACAATGACATCATTTGTTTACTTTTGAACATCGGCAAAAATCAAACATTTCCCCTACTTTGAGCTCCATTTCCAGGTTCTTTTTATAGTAAAATCAGTCAAAATCACCTCTTATTTCTATAATATGTTTTCCATTCTATCATATGAGACCAAGAAAACGAGAATACAACCATAAATACTATATGAAAATAGACCACAAAGTCGGCATTTTAATTAAAAAAAAACGGTCGGAGCTTTTTTTCTCATGCACTGCGTGCTGCAGGATTTTTTTTATATGGTGCACACTGACCACACAGACCCATTCTCTCACATGTGGGCCTACCAGCTTTCTCCTTCTTGATTTGAAGCCGCTAGAATTTATGAGTATACATACGTCAAACACGGTACCTCGTAAGACGTATATATACGACCGCGACAGTCAAAGGGTTAAATCATTATTACATACCTGTATTTTTTTCTTGAACACTGGGATTTTCAGAGTGATACACCAGTAAAGGCTTCACCTTGAAATCCCCATTAGCATTAGCACAGAACAAAAGAGTTAGCCTTTCTTCATAGGCTTGTGTCCTGGCAGTGCCTTTTCCTCCTGCATGATGTAGGTCCTCTTCGGCATTTTCTTCCAAAAGAGGCCTGTTTCGTCAGAATTGAACACTAGTTGGGGTGGAATCCTTCAGGGGGCTGTAGGGCAAATTTCCGCGCTCACTCACCCAAAAATCGAAAAATTATGGAAATTGAGTTATATATACCGAAAAATAGCTTAACTCTTTGGAAACACAATGGTACCAGAATGAATGTTCTACGACGTTTCTACAAGAAATTATAGTCATGTATATCAGGTATTGTGATGGTGATATTGGTAGTGAGTCTGCTCACGGCCCGAATATTTTTTGGATTTTTTTCCTGTTTTTTTATCGCTTTTTCTTGCATTATTCTTTCTAATATAATAACTGACTATTTGCCATCATAAAACAGTAGGTGGAGCTTATCCGTAGACTTAGAGACAACCAGGAACCATATGGGAATGCTCGGCAGTGCTCCCGCTCCAGAGAGTGCCAGGAGAAATCACTTCATTATTACGCTTATATATCAACTCTACGGCTTATTTGTCTATCAGAATTGATCTAATATGATATAATAAACACTATAAATAACATACAAACATGTTATATACTCTAGACTGAATAAAATAGGCCATAATATGGCGAGAGATTATCGGGAATATTTCGATATTATTGAGCTACTCCTCTCCATGTCGTATTCTTTGGTATCTGAGTAAGAGAAAACGGTGTTTTGAAGAGGATAACTACACTAGAACATCAGTTTGCTAAGAAATACACCCAAACAAACGCGATTTTCGCGATTTTTTTTTTTTTTTTTTTGAGACGGGGACCGGCCGGCGCTCCCGGCCGATATCTCGCAAGTAACTTATTCACCTAAAGTCCATAATTCTTCCTTTATTACTTAATTAAATGGAATAATATTCACAGAAATTGTAGAATAATGATTTCTCTAATTTCCAATAAGAAATTTTTGGAAACATTCCAAATACTTTGGGAGTTATGTGGGAGTAAAGGGCAGATTTTTTTGCAATATTCCAGGAACTAACAAACTTTATTTTTTTTGTGAAATAAGGATAAGTTATTTAGAGAAAAGGTCATAGGGAAAATAAGTATTAGCATTGTTCTCTCGGCACCAAGTGTCTAAACAACCTTACGTAGTCCCATATAAGAATAAATTTGGGCACAAGGGCATTTTCAGTAAATCAGTCTTTTCTCAGTTGTTGTTTGAGGTATATTTTTGATAAATATTTTCAAGAAAGAGTGAAAACACTTTGTCTTGTGCACCAAAACTGGAGAAAATCGGACGGTAAACAAGAGTTACAAATTTTGCCCGACGGCCCCCTTCAGTCTCTATGTACCCCTTGAATCCCTACACAGATTTTTCAGCCACATGTTTGTCTGAACTTGCAGCCTCACCATGCCTTCCAACACTGTGTATGCCACTAAGCTTCTTAAATCTGTCAAATCAGCTTCTGCTGGCCTTAAATTCACTAACAGCACTAGTTCCAGACATTTTCTTTACGATATCTGCATGCACCTGCCTTGCCTTTTCACAAATGATCATCTCTGAAGCACTATCTCCTGCTAACTGTTTTTTGCTGATCCACAACAACAACTTCTCCACATCTTTCATTGTTTGTGATGTCTTTTTCGTTAACATGTTTACCCTTTTTGCCACATCAGCTTTCTTGATTTGTTCTTTCTTTGCCAGGATAGAAGTAATTGTTGATTTGTTTTTGCTATACATCCTGGCAAGCTGGAGCACACGCATACCCTCTTGTATTTTTCTACAATATCTTTCTGCAATTCTATCATGTTTCTCACTCTCTTTACCAAAGGGTTGACACTCTTAACTTTCTTTGGGCCCATGGTGACTTATTTCACAGTCACACTTAATAAACAAGCACAAAAACCAATGGATTTTAAGGAAATGTTTGGATGAATGTGCAGAGTATGTGCTCACTCACTGAGAGACCCAGGGAGACTGACTCCTACATGTGGCATCCCGGCGGGAGGTGGGCTGTGCTTAATACGGCTGATTTGCGAAGCACTGGCCGAAACACAGAGCAAAATTTTTGGCCCAAAAACCGGCCTATATACAATTCGGCCGATACCTGCAGCGGCCGATATTTGGGGTTCCACTGTATAAGGTACATATTTTGGCAACTTAAAAATTTGAGAGTTCTTGTAAATTATATAAAGTTATTGTGGTGGAAAGAAGGTACAGTGCAGAGATGGTGTCAAAACTGATGGATAGCCATTCTTTTTTGTTTTTGTTAGTACAAGTATGACATCAATTTTCCAGAACCTTTGGTTCCAAAACTTTTCCAGATTACTGATTTTTCCAGACTAGGGGTGGTCACCTTGGTCAGCATAAACAGTTGATTTACTGAGACCATAATCTTCACAGATCTTATGCACTGAAACACCATGGTCCAGTTTTCTCAACAGTTCAACTTTCTCTTGAATCGATATGGATTGGTATTTATGTTTGACACCACCAGTCTCCCTCTCATCTCCCTTACAAGCCATAGCTGGGATTAATTAGGTACAGTGTAAACAATCCAAGTGAGCATGGCTGCATTCAGTGCCATCTGTGGGCTGCCCAGTAAACTAGTCTGGAGTCTGCAGGAATTTCAAGTTCCTGCTCGTAAATTTGTACGGATTATAAGAGGTTCCGGACCATAAGTGTCCGGAAAGTTGGAGTTGTACCTGTAATACTGTAGTTGGTTCTGCTTGGTCATTAATATCATTATATTTAGTGTTCTTCCAAAGCTTAACACAGTAAAGATACACATTAAATATTTTTTAATTAGTTTATAGTTGTCAGGTGTTAATATCACATGCTTTTATATTTATATTTTTTAGTAGCCTAATGTGATCAGTAGTATTCAGGTCAGAGTAGAGAGCATGTTGGGGTGAGGACAGAATTCTGTACTGCTTTAGCATCAGTGAAATAGTCATTGCATGACTCAGCAACAATAATACATTTGCCACAGTTGTACTAAAAAGAGTAGATTCAAAAGGTAAAAAAAAAAAAAGAAAGTGAGAAGGATATACAAGAAGTGTTTAATAAGAAGTATTCATTGCTAAACTTAGCAGAAGGTTATGGAATATTCAGGGCAATGAAAAAAATGAATTACAATACTTAAAACTCTCAAGACAGAAGCTCAGGTTGTGTAAGAGTAGAGAAAAGATCTGCAGTGGTGATTCAAATTCTGGCAATGGTAGCCTACCTTTGATATACCTTTGAAGAATTTCGAGAGTATATCTACTCTCTGAGCCCGGCCATGGGCCAGGCTCGTCTGGTGCTCGCCTGGTCAACCAGGCTGTTGCTGCTGGAGGCCCACTGCCCCACATATCCATCACAGCCTGGTTGATCTGGCACCTGGTGAAGATACTTGTCTAGTTTCCTCTTGAAGGCTTCAACACTTGTTCCAGCAGTGTTTCTGATATCTTCTGGTAAGATGTTGAAAAGTCTGGGACCCTGGATGTTGATACAGTGTTCCCTTATTGTCCCCACTGCACCGCTGCTCCTCACTGGGTTTATTTTACACTTCCTCCCATATCTCTCACTCCAGTATGTTGTTATGGCAGTGTGCAGATTTGGGACCAAGCCCTCGAGTACCTTCCAGGTATATATTATCATGTACCTCTCTCTCCTCCGCTCCAATGAGTACATGTTCAAGACTTGCAGGCGTTCCCAGTAGTTTAGGTGCTTTACTGGCTCAATTTGAGCTTAGGATTAGTATCTTTATGTTGTTTGACTTGACCTCTCATTTTATAATATTGTCATTTTCTTCTCTTTATTAATGTCAACTGTTTATCAGTATGTCTTTGTTTTGGCCTCAAATGAACCATACTGCACAATCTTGTGAGTAAAAAAAAGACTTACAAGGACTGCATGTTGTGTGTAGAGTCAAAAAATCCTCAGTTTTCATGTATTATAAAATAAATATCACTATATCATGGATGGATCAATTCACAGCTGTGTAACCCACAATTTGAAGACTTGACATTAGTCCAGGATGGACTGAAATTTTAAAAGTTTACTCTCCAAATTGTGAGTTAGTTCTGAATTGTTGCACTATTTTATACTGCTGAGAGGTATAGACCATCAGGTACACATGGTTTGCACTAGAACGCTAACTGAATTATAGTTTCATGTAAGAATTTGAAAAGCTTGCAAGACAGTTTCATTTAGGATATTTACACTAACTAACTTTCTGTGCTTCAGTATTCAGTAGTTTTTATAAAAAAATAAGTAGTAAAATGTAGAAATGTCTGGCATATTAAATTTATGTAGATGGCAATACAAATTATGCCGTGATATACAGTGGAACCTTGGCTTACGAGTGCCCCACCATACGAGTTTTTCAGGAGTTGAGCAGTCGCTCGGTTGATTTATTTGTTTCTGGATATGAGCAAAAATCAGGATGTGAGCTTCCCCCTCACACAACTTTTTTTAGATCTCCAGATCTTACAAAAATAAAAGTGAATATATAATTGTAGTTCGTTGTCGTGATGTATTATGTTGTTTTTACTGCTTAAGACTATAACTGCAACAGAAATAATAGTATTTCTTACCTTAATCCTTTGACTGTTGCAAGCCCATTTCTAAAACTGTCATTCTATGTCGAAAAATATTCGAAAAATAAAAAAAAAATATTTTTTCTTACCAAAATGTTATGATTATGTATTTTGCTGAGTGTTTTAAGCCTAAAATTTTTTTTGGCGCCCATTACTTACCGAGATATAGAGGCATAAAGTTGGTAGAATATCAGCTGCATATGGTAACAGCGGTGAATACCACTCACTCGGTACACTTATATTTACTCTCATTCAAAAGTTTCTTGTTTTTTTCCACTACTTCATTTTTTCAGGTAACTTATGTGGCCTGTGAGACCAAAGTAAGGTGCAATGTACATACATACACTCGTTGTATACAACACAATAAGCGCACAAACATAATTATGAATACATATTGTTTACAAAACTTGTTTACACAGACAAACAATACAATAAATTGTTTATTACTATTGTTCTATAATATATATACAAATGTACAGTCACTGGACATGTTCCTAGAAGTTCTGCAGTTTGTGGAACTCTTTGAAACATGGTTTGATACACAATGGTGTTTTACACTCCTAACACATAAAACGACTGTCTCTGCATTTTTATGGGCGTCTTTTTTGTATGTACACAGGCAAAACATTCGTCTGAGCAGTTTTCTTCAAAGTAGTAGCAGGCAGTTGTGTTAGGTAATTATCCTAGGTAAATGGTCATGTGTCATCATTTCTTCTTACCTGCCTACCTACCTTTCTTTCTTTCTTTCTTTCTTTCTTTCTTCATCCTTTCTTTCTTCATTCTTTCTTTCTTACTTTCTTTCTTCATTCTTTCCTTCCTTCCTTCCAGTTTCTATAATATATATACACACATATAGTCACTGGACACTTTCATAGAACTGCTATTATCTTCAGGAAGATTGTGTGTGTGTGTGTGTGTGTACTCACCTAGTTGTACTCACCTAGTTGAGGTTGCAGGGGTCGAGTCCAAGCTCCTGACACCGCCTCTTCACTGGTCGCTACTAGGTCACTATCCCTAAACCATGAGCTTTATCGTGCCTCTGCTTAAAGCTATGTATGGATCCTGCCTCCACTACATCGCTTCCCAAACTATTCCACTTCCTTCCCTTTGATTCATCTGTGTCTTCAGCTTCCAACTGTGTCCCCGTGTTGCTGTGTCCAGTCTGTGGAACATCCTGTCTTTGTCCACCTTGTCAATTCCTCTCAGTATTTTGTAAGTCATTATCATGTCCCCCCTATCTCTCCTGTCCTCCAGTGTCGTCAGGTTGATTTCCCTTAACCTCTCCTAATAGGACATACCTCTTAACTCTGGGACTAGTCTTGTTGCAAACCTTTGCACTTTCTCTAGTTTCTTTACATGCTTGGCTAGGTGTGGGTTCCAAACTGGTGCCGCATACTCCAATATGGGCCTAACATACACGGTGTACAGGGTCCTGAACGATTCCTTATTAAGATGTCGGAATGCTGTTCTGAGGTTTGCCAGGCGCCCATATGCTGCAGCAGTTATTTGGTTGATGTGCTCTTCAGGAGATGTGCCTGGTGTTATACTCACCCCAGGATCGTTTTCCTTGAGTGATGTTTGTAGTCTCTGGCCCCCTAGACTGTACTCCGTCTGCGGTCTTCTTTGCCCTTCCCCAATCCTCATGACTTTGCACTTGGTGGGATTGAACTCCAGGAGCCAGTTGCTGGACCAGGTCTGCAGCCTGTCCAGATCCCTTTGTATTTCTGCCTGGTCTTCGATTGAATGAACTCTTCTCATCAACTTCACGTCATCTGCAAACAGGGACACCTCGGAGTTTATTCCTTCCATCATGTCGTTCACAAATACCAGAAACAGCACTGGTCCTAGGACTGACCCCTGTGGGACCCCGCTGGTCACAGGTGCCCACTCTGACACCTCGCCACGTACCATTACTCGCTGCTGTCTTCCTGACAAGTATTCCCTGATCCATTGCAGTGCCTTCCCTCTTATCCCTGCTTGGTCCTCCAGATTTTGCACTAATCTCTTGTGTGGTACTGTGTCAAACGCCTTCTTGCAGTCCAAGAAAATGCAATCCACCCACCCCTCTCTCTCTTGTCTTATTGCTGTCACCATGTCATAGAACTCCAGTAGGTTTGTGACACAGGATTTCCCGTCTCTGAAACCATGTTGGCTGCTGGTGATGAGATCATTCCTTTCTAGATGTTCCACCATTCTTCTCCTGACAATCTTTTCCATGATTTTGCATGATATACATGTCAGTGACACTGGTCTGTAGTTTAGTGCTTCATGTCTGTCTCCTTTTTTAAAGATTGGAACCACATTTGCTGTCTTCCATGCCTCAGGCAATCTCCCTGTTTCGATAGATGTATTGAATATTGTTGTTAGGGGTACACATAGAGCCTCTGCTCCCTCTCTTAGGACCCATGGAGAGATGTTATCTGGCCCCATTGCCTTTGAGGTATCTAGCTCACTCAGAAGCCTCTTCACTTCTTCCTCGGTTGTATGTACTGTGTCCAGCACATGGTGGTGTACCCCACCTCTCCGTCTTTCTGGAGCTCCTTCTGTCTCCTCTGTGAACACTTCTTTGAATCTCTTGTTGAGTTCCTCACATACTTCACGGTCATTTCTTGTTGTCTCTCCTCCTTCCTTCCTTAGCCTGATTACCTGGTCCTTGACGGTTGTTTTCTTCCTGATGTGGCTGTATAACAGCTTCGGGTCAGATTTGGCTTTTGCTGCTATGTCGTTTTCATATTGACGTTGGGCCTCCCTTCTTATCTGTGCATATTCGTTTCTGGCTCTACGACTGCTCTCCTTATTCTCCTGGGTCCTTTGCCTTCTGTATTTCTTCCATTCCCTAGCACACTTGGTTTTTGCCTCCTTGCATCTTTGGGTGAACCATGGGCTCATCCTGGCTTTTTCATTATTCCTGTTACCCTTGGGTACAAACCTCTCCTCAGCCTCCTTGCACATTGTTGCTACATATTCCATCATCTCATTAACTGTCTTCCCTGCCAGTTCTCTGTCCCACTGAACCTCATTCAGGAAGTTCCTCATTCGTGTGTAGTCCCCTTTCCTGTAGTTTGGTTTCATTTGTCCTGGCCTTCCTGCTTCCCCCTCCACATGTAGCTCTACTGTGTATTCGAAGCTCAAAACCACATGATCGCTGGCCCCAAGGGGTCTTTCATATGTGATGTCCTCGATATCTGCACTGGTTCATCCTCTCCTTTCTCTCTTGTAGTGTCCCTTACGTGTTGGTACATGAAGTTTTCCAGTACCACCTCCATCATCTTAGCCCTCCATGTAACTTGGCCCCCATGTGGCTCCAAGTTCTCCCATTCGATATCCTTGTGGTTAAAGTTGCCCATGATCAGGAGCTTTGCCCTGCATGCACTGCCACTGCACTGGCATGCACTGTGCAGTGCAGTGCAGTGCACTGTGCAGTGCACTGCATGCACTGGCCACTGCAGCCAGTGTGTCAACCATCGCTCTATTGCTCTCGTCATACTCTTGCCTTGGCCTCCTGCTGTTCTGTGGTGGGTTATACATCACTGCAATTATCACCTTGGGACCTCCAGAGTGAAGCGTTCCCGCTATGTAATCACTTTCTTCTCCGCTGTCTCCTCTCTCCAGCTCATCAAAATTCCATCGGTGTTTGATCAGCAATGCCACTCCTCCACCCCCCTTGTTCCTTCTGTCTTTTCTCAGGATCTGGTATCCCGCTGGAAAGATGGCATCTGTTATCACACCTGTAAGCTTGGTTTCTGTGATCGCTATGATGTCTGGTGATGCCTCTTTGACTCTTTCGTGCCACTCCTCCCACTTGTTTGTTATTCCATCAGCGTTTGTGTACTATACCTTCAGTTTCCTTTCCAACACTGTTGTTTGGGGGGCCTGTGGGGATGGGAGACCTGGTAGCATACTGTGGGATTCTATGGTTGGGGGTTGGGTGGAAGCTGTGGGTATGGATTGTATTGTGTGTTGGGATGGTGTGATAGGTTGTGGGGTTCTGAGGATAGTTGTGTGTGTGCTTGCCCTTGCTGCTCTGTTCTGCTCTGACCTCTGCTGGTTCCATCTTTGTCTCCTTTCCTAGCTCCTTTCGCTTTTTTGTCCTCTCCCTCAGCTGCTGTCTCTCTTTTTGTGTTCTGTCTCTGTCTAGGAACACCTTCTTGTACTCTTCCGAGCTTTTCAACCGTGGTTTCTCTTGGAGGATCCTGTTCCGCACTGTTTCTGTCCTAAGAATCAGCTTGATCGGTCGGTTTCTCTCCTTCAAGTACCCCCCTATTCTCTGAAAATTTACAATCTCATTCATGTCTTCTCCCCCTATTTCCGTGATGATTTTCTCAATCTCCTTTCTTTCTTCCTGCCGTCTTTCAGTGTGTGTCCTTTCCTCTCTCTCCCGAAGCCCATGGATAATCACTGATTTTGCCCTTTCCTCTCTCTCCCGAAGCCCATGGATAATCACTGATTTTGCCCTTTCCTCCTCCCATTGCCTCTCCCTCTGTGACTCTGGTTCCTGTCTGTATGTGGTCATTTTCTCCCTTGATTTTTCCAGTGGCTCTGGTAGCATGGTTGTGCCTCAGCATTCGACCTATCTCCCTCTCCATCTGCACCCATCTGCTCTTCCCTTCCACTCCCTGGCCCTTCTTTGCAGGCTGATATGACCTTAGCATAATTCATATCTCCTTCCTTCCTGTTCAGCCTCTCAGCTTCGTATGGTGTGTCTTCTCTGGTCACTACCCCTGAGACTTGCTTCAGCCTGTTCACCTCAAATTCTAGGACCTTTATCCTGGCTACTGCAGTTTCGACTTGTGCCTCCCAATTCTTCGTCTCCTTCTCTAACCTCTTTTCCCATTTCAGAGAGAGCTCTTTCTCCATTTTTTCAGAAAGCTCTCCTAATTTTCTCTCCCATTCTAGCTCTGTCCTTTTCCACTGCTCCTCCATCCATTCCTCCCTACCAGTACCATTGTCATCTGATCCCTGATTCCTGCGAGTCCCAACCATTTTTTTTTTGAAAGAGAGAAAGAGAAAAAGAAAAAGAGGGAGAGAGTGAGAGAGAGGGAGAAAGAGAGAGAAGGGGAGCCTAGAAGGAGGGGAAAAGAAGGGGAAAAGGGGGAGAAAGTGAGAGAGAGGGAAAAGGTAAGAGAAAGGGGGGGAGTGACAAGGGAAGACAGAGAGAAAGGGGGGGAGAGAGAAAGGGGGGGAGAGAGAAAGGGGGGGAGAGAGAAAGGGGGGGAGAGAGAAAGGGGGGGAGAGAGAAAGGGGGGGAGAGAGAAAGGGGGGAGAGAGAAAGGGGGGAGAGAGAAAGGGGGAGAGAGAAAGGGGGGAGAGAGAAAGGGGGAGAGAGAAAGGGGGGAGAGAGAAAGGGGGGGAGAGAGAAAGGGGGGAGAGAGAAAGGGGGGGAGAAAGGGGGGAGAGAGAAAAGGGGGGGAGAGAGAAAAGGGGGGAGAGAGAAAGGGGGGGAGAGAGAGAAAGGGGGGAGAGAGAGAAAGGGGGGAGAGAGAGAAAGGGGGGAGAGAGAGAAAGGGGGGAGAGAGAGAAAGGGGAGAGAGAGAGAGAGAGAGAGAGACAGAGAGAGAGATGGGGGTGAAAGGAAGGGTTAGAGGGTCACTTCACAGGAAGGTGTGAAATCCTGTATATGTACTCACCTAGTACTCACCTAGTTGAGGTTGCGGGGGTCGAGTCCGAGCTCCTGTGTGTGTGTCTGTATGTGTGTGTGTGTGTGTGTGTGTGTGTGTGTGTGTGTGTGTGTGTGTGTGTGTGTGTGTGTGTGTGTGTGTGCATGTGTGTGTGTGCATGTGTGTGTGTGTGTGCATGCATGTGTGTGTGTGTGTGTGTGTGTGTGTGTGTGCTACAGCTATTCAAGTGCCTAACAACAGAGCCTGTTCTCACCTAGTGTGTGTGCATATGTTTATGTAAACAGTCCTTATTTCCCACGTATGTACTACATATGTATTGCATATGTACCCGATCTCTTGGTTCCCACTGTACTGTCTTATGCGTTTAAAATTACATTAAAAAATAAATACACTAGGCTTCGCCTATATGCTGCTACCTCTAAATTCTATTAAATGCCAGTAGATGCTGCTTATTCTAATTCTGATAGCTCGAGGAGAGTGACCCCTAATTCCAGCTAGAGACAGGTACTATTGACCCCATGCAACTCAAACTAGGTGAATATTACTTGCGGCTGGCAGTGGAGTAACGTTGCGGGTCTGTCCTGTCCCAGAAGTGGAAGATGTTTGATGCTTCTCAGTAATTTTTCCACTAACTTCCTGTATGCACTGTAGTCTCTAGCTCTTCTAATTTTTTCACTCACTCACTGTATTTACTGACACATCTATACATATCTCTTATCTCCCTGGTCTTGAGTCGCACTTATTCTTCAAATACCCCACTGCATTATTATGGCAACACTATTTAGGCCTGACAACCGTTCACCCTTTCAACGGCCCCCACTAAACACTCAGCCACTATTTCCTTTGTTTTCTTTTCTGTGATCACTTATATTTCCTTTTTTCGGGGCTTAAGTGATTATATACACTCTTATGCGTGCACACGCCTATATCCCACACTCTATTCCTTATGGCACAGTCAGAAATTACCACCAAAACACGAGCTCAAACCGCGTGACTCCTCCACGAGTGTGTGTGTGTGTGTGTGTGTGTGTACTCACCTAGTTGAGGTTGCGGGGGTCGAGTCTGAGCTCCTGGCCCCGCCTTTTCACTGATCACTACTAGGTCACTCTCCCTGAACCGTGAGCTTTATCATACCTCTGCTTAAAGCTATGTATGGATCCTGCCTCCACTACATCGCTTCCCAAACTATTCCACTTACTGACTACTCTGTGGCTGAAGAAATACTTCCTAACATCCCTTTGATTCATCTGTGTCTTCAACTTCCAACTGTGTCCCCTTGTTACTGTGTCCAATCTCTGGAACATCCTGTCTTTGTCCACCTTGTCAATTAATCTCAGTATTTTGTATGTCGTTATCATGTCCCCCCTATCTCTCCTGTCCTCCAGTGTCGTCAGGTTGATTTCCTTTAACCTCTCCTCATAGGACATACCTCCTAGCTCTGGGACTAGTCTTGTTGCAAACATTTGCACTTTCTCTAGTTTTTTACGTGCTTGGCTAGGTGTGGGTTCCAAACTGGTGCCGCATACTCCAATATGGGCCTAACGTACATGGTGTACAGGGTCCTGAACGATTCCTTATTAAGATGTCGGAATGCTGTTCTGAGGTTTGCTAGGCGCCCATATGCTGCAGCAGTATTTGATTGATGTGCGCTTCAGGAGATGTGCCTGGTGTTATACTCACCCCAAGATCTTTTTCCTTGAGTGAGGTTTGTAGTCTCTGGCCCCCTAGACTGTACTCTGTCTGCGGTCTTCTTTGCCCTTCCCCAATCTTCATGACTTTGCACTTGGTGGGATTGAACTCCAGGAGCCAATTGCTGGACCAGGTCTGCAGCCTGTCCAGATCCCTTTGTAGTTCTGCCTGGTCTTCGATCGAGTGAATTCTTCTCATCAACTTCACGTCATCTGCAAACAGGGACACCTCAGAGTCTATTCCTTCCGTCATGTCATTCACAAATACCAGAAACAGCACTGGTCCTAGGACTGACCCCTGTGAGACCCCGCTGGTCACAGGTGCCCACTCTGACACCTCGCCACGTACCATGACTCGCTGCTGTCTTCCTGACAAGTATTCCCTGATCCATTGTAGTGCCTTCCCTGTTATCCCTGCTTGGTCCTCCAGTTTTTGCACCAATCTCTTGTGTGGAACTTTGTCAAATGCCTTCTTGCAGTCCAAGAATATGCAATCCACCCACCCCTCTCTCTCTTGTCTTACTGCTGTCACCATGTCATAGAACTCCAGTAGGTTTGTGACACAGGATTTCCTGTCCCTGAAACCATGTTGGCTGCTGTTGATGAGATCATTCCTTTCTAGGTGTTCCACCACTCTTCTCCTGATAATCTTCTCCATGATTTTGCATACTATACATGTCAGTGACACTGGTCTGTAGTTTAATGCTTCATGTCTGTCTCCTTTTTTAAAGATTGGGACTACATTTGCTGTCTTCCATGCCTCAGGCAATCTCCCTGTTTCGATAGATGTATTGAATATTGTTGTTAGGGGTACACATAGCGCCTCTGCTCCCTCTCTCAATACCCATGTGGAGACGTTATCTGGCCCCATTGCCTTTGAGGTATCTAGCTCACTCAGAAGCCTCTTCACTTCTTCCTCGGTTGTGTGCACTGTGTCCAGTACATGGTGGTGTGCCCCACCTCTCCGTCTTTCTGGAGCCCCTTCTGTTTCCTCTGTGAACACTTCTTTGAATCTCTTGTTGAGTTCCTCACATACTTCACAGTCATTTCTTGTTGTCTCTCCTCCTTCCTTCCTTAGCCTGATTACCTGGTCCTTGACTCTTGTTTTCCTCCTGATGTGGCTGTACAACAGTTTCGGGTCAGATTTGGCTTTCGCTGCTATGTCATTTTCATATTGTCTTTGGGCCTCCCTTCTTATCTGTGCATATTCGTTTCTGGTTCTACGACTGCTCTCCTTATTCTCCTGGGTCCTTTGCCTTCTATATTTCTTACATTCCCTAGCACACTTGGTTTTTGCCTCCCTGCACCTTTGGGTAAACCATGGGCTCATCCTGGCTTTTTCATTATTCCTGTTACCCTTGGGTACAAACCTCTCCTCAGCCTCCTTGCATTTTGTTGCTACATATTCCATCATCTCATTAACTGGCTTCCCTGCCAGTTCTCTGTCCCACTGAACTCCGTTCAGGAAGTTCCTCATTCCTGTGTAGTCCCCTTTCTTGTAGTTTGGCTTCATTCGTCCTGGCCTTCCTGCTTCTCCCTCCACTTGTAGCTCTACTGTGTATTCGAAGCTTAAAACCACATGGTCACTGGCCCCAAGGGGTCTTTCATATGTGATGTCCTCGATATCTGCACTACTCAAGGTGAATACTAAGTCTAGCCTTGCTGGTTCATGCTCACCTCTCTCTCTCTTGTAGTGTCCCTTACGTGTTGGTACATGAACTTTTCCAGTACCACCTCCATCATCTTAGCCCTCCATGTATCTTGGCCCCCATGCGGGTCCAAGTTCTCCAAGTGTGTGTGTGTGTGTGTGTGTGTGTGTGTGTGTGTGTGTGTGTGTGTGTGTGTGTGTGTGTGTGTGTGTGTGTGTGTGTGTGTGTGTGTGTGTGCGCGCGTGCATGCTTGCGTGCGTGCGTGTGCGCGCGCGTGCATGCGTGTGTGTGTGTGTGTGTGTGTGTACGTGTGTACTCACCTATTTGTGGTTGCAGGGGTCGAGTCTTAGCTCCTGGCCCCGCCTCTTCACCGGTTGCTACTGGGCCCTCTCTCTCCCTGCTCCATGAGCTTTGTCAAACCTCGTCTTAAAACTATGTATGGTTCCTGCCTCCACTACATCACTTTCTAGGCTATTCCACTGCCTGACAACTTTATGACTGAAGAAATACTTCCTAATATCTCTCTGACTCATCTATGTCTCCAGCTTCCAATTGTGACCTTTTGTTTCTGTGTCCCCTCCCTGGAACATCCTGTCTTTGTCCACCTTGTCTATTCTGCACAGTATTTTATATGTCATTATCATGTCTCCCCTGACCCTCCTGTCCTCTAGTGTCGTCAGGCTGATTTCCCTTAACCTTTCTTCATAGGACATTCCCCTTAGCTCTGGAACTAACCTTGTCGCAAACCTTTGCACTTTCTCTAGTTTCTTGACGTGCTTTATCAAGTGCGGGTTCCAAACATGTGCCGCATTCTCCAGTATGGGCCTGATGTACACGGTGTACAGTGTCTTGAACGATTCCTTATTAAGATATCGGAATGCTGTTCTCAGGTTTGCCAGGCGCCCATATGCTGCAGCAGTTACCTGGTTGATGTGTGCTTCCGGAGACATGCTCGGTGTTATACTCACTCCAAGATCTTTCTCCTTGAGCGAGGTTTGCAGTCTTTGGCCACCTAGCCTATACTCTGTCTGCAGTTTTCTGTGCCCTTCCCCTATCTTCATGACTTTGCATTTGGCGGGATTAAATTTGAAAAGCCAGTTGCTGGACCAGGTGTCCAGGTCTCTTTGAAGTCCTGCCCGGTCCTCATCTGATTTAATTCTCCTCATTAACTTCACATCATCTGCGAACAGGGACACTTCTGAGTCTAACCCTTCCATCATGTCGTTCACATATACCAAAAATAGCACTGGTCCTAGGACCAACCCCTGTAGGACCCCGCTTGTCACAGGTGCCCACTGTGATACATCATTATGTACCATGACTTGTTGTTGCCTCCCTGTCAGGTATTCTCTGATCCACTGCAGTGCCCTTCCTGTTATATGTGCCTGTGTGTGTGTGTGTGTGTGTGTGTGTGTGTGTGTGTGTGTGTGTGTGTGTGTGTGTGTGTGTGTGTGCTCTTAAATTTATGTTGGTATTTAATACGTCTGTAGTGGAAGGAAGGCGGGGTAGGGGTCGGCCTAGGAAAGGTTGGAGGGAGGGGGTAAAGAAGGTTTTGTGTGCTAGGGGCTTGAACTTCTAGCGGGCATGCGTGAGTGTGTTTTATAGGAGTGAATGGAGACAAATGGGTTTAAATACTTGACGTGCTGTTGGAGTGTGAGCAGAGTAACATTTATGAAGGGATTCAGGGAAACCAGCGGGCCGGACTTGAGTCGTGGAGATGGGAAGTACAGTGTCTGCACTCTGAAGGCGGGGTGTTAATGTTGCAGTTTAAAAACTGTAGTGTAAGGAGCCCTTCTGGCAAGACAGTGATGGAGTGAATGATGGTGAAAGTTTTTCTTTTTTGGGCCACCCTGCCTTGGTGGGAATCGGCCAGTGTGCTAATTGAAAAATTTAATATGTACATTATACTGTATACTTTTTTTTTTATCCAGAAGCCTGTTGATTATACCCTCACATGGCTGGCCAATACTTTTAACCCTTAAATGGTTCAAACGTATATATCCGTTCTCTCGCGCAGCGCCCCAAATATTTTGAAAAAAAAAAAAAAAATTATAG